>NC_056727.1:1120627400-1120747400 GCF_019279795.1 Protopterus annectens
AACATCCAGTATTCGAGGTTTTGAATTTCGCGGTTTTTAGTTTTCATTGTTTTGTGGATTCCACTTCTTGGGCTCGAGATACTGAAATTCGAGATTTCAGTATTTTGAGCTTCTGAAGTGAATCCATATAAATATATATATATATATATATATATATATATATATATATATATATATATATATATATATAATGGTTTACTATGATAATGCCGAAACACAAAATTCTGAAAATCAAAATCCTGATGTCATAATGTTTAACACAGAAAATACTGATGAACCGAAATACTGAAATCCCAGACTTACCCACCTGCAGAACCAGTGGTAGCAATTGTTGCTGCCCTGGTCAGGAAACCATTTAGAAGCTTATTCCATTTTCTCAGTTGCTACTAAGCACAGAGTAGTTAAGTGGCTTGCTTAAGATGAAACAGCAGGCAAAAGGAGGGATGATGGAGTCAAACCCTGTACTATAGAACAGTAGCTCACAGTCGTAACCCTAAGTGCCAACTGCCAAACAGAATGTTTTCTTCTATATTATAATTCTTCCATGTTTCGGTCTTTAGATATTATGGTGTCAGGACCTTGATTTTCAAGATTTTGCATTTCCTCATTTTCTGTGTCTGTGTATAACACAGACACACACACACACACACACACACACACACACACACACACACACACACACACACACACACACACACACACACACACACACACACACACACATATCTATATATGTTTCGAGGTGAGGATTTTGTGATTTTGTGTTTATATTTTCCTGTTTCCTTCCAGTGAATTAAATAATAATATGCTGTAAAATGTCCTAATTTGACGTATAACTGTTACTTTCTACAAAGCGTGCAGGCCTGATTACGCAGGCACTTTATTTCTCCATATATGATCCCAGGATTTGTTTGTGTACAGTTGCTGCTCTTTAGCAGAGTTGTTCCTACTGCAGGAGATGTGCCTCCATATCCAGAAATATCAGCGAGTGTTGAACATTTCTCTTTTAATGTCATTTTACGCTTGAATCAGTAAAAGCACAGACTAGCTATTAAATTCGCAGTTTATGGCACCATAGTTCAAGACTATCTCAAGTCCCAGAACTATTAAAACAAAATTCTAAATCTTATTAAATGTAGTGTATCGGGAAGTCAATCTTGTTCAGAGAACATCCATGACCATAAATAACTTAATAGGTTTTATTAGGACAAAGCTGCAGTTCTCTATTATTGAAAGGTCATTTGTTTAAAATTTGAACAGTAGAAACTTAATATTGTTCCTTGTCAAACTCACCATGTCGTTTTTAATGCTTATTTCATTTTATACATCCAATTCTCTCTCTCTTTCTGTTGCTCTTTTTCTGGCTGTTTCTGCCTGTCACTTTCTGTATCTTTAGAAAAGATAATATACATATACAGAGTAACCTCATATTTTGTTTACCACTTGCATATTATCAAGTAACATACAGCCTTCCAGCGTGGAACATTGTTAGACCTACATGGAACTAATGGTTCCATTAACACATATACTAAGAACATTAACCTCCATCATCAAAATAATATAACACATTAGCATGACAGGTTCTTATTCCAGCGTATTCCACAGCTATTAAATAATTTACTGCTGCAGATTGAGCAAAATAGTAGCCTAGCTACATTCAAGATTAACCAAGACTATTAGATGGGCATTGAACAATTCTCCTTGGGTCACCCTTAGGTGACCCTCATTGAAGCAGGAGGTAAGAATTGATGTCAGGTGTTCTGTGCTAGGCTGTCTGATGACTTATTACCTCGTACCTACATATGAACCTATGTAAAAAATATGTCATACTGCAGTTTGAACAGAATCACAAGTCCCAGATAAAGGATCTTCATGATCCTGTTCTTTTCTAGAAGGATCTATGTTATGTCCATAAATGTCTGTCTTCCTCTAACTATAACTGCTAGTATTACAACTGACCTATAAGAATGTAAACTAGAATTTTATAGCATTTTAAATAAAGAATATATTATGGTACTAGAAATTTTCATTATAAAATATGCCAGTTTAAGATATTTATCATGAATCAAGCAAGCGGTGATTTGTGTAGTAAATTTTGCCATTACAAATGGAATGCTATCACTGATAGAAGCTTTATTGATACTCATTTTTAATAATCCCGTCATTTCGTCTCCTGAATTAGTAGGCAACCAGATAAATTAATTTAACAGAACACATGTGCATTTATATACTAGTGCAACAAGGATCGCCAGATAGCCTGAAAATGTAGCCTCGTGCTCCAGTATGCCTGCAGAGCACATCTCTAACTATACCAGTCACAAAACTGATTATCCACACATATGCCTGCAGAGCAGATCTCTTAACTATACCAGTCACAAAACTGAATGTCCACCCATATGCCTGCAGAACAGATCTCAAACTATACCAATCACAAAACTGAACTTCTACACATATGCCTGCAGAGCAGATCTCTACCTATACCAGTCACAAAACTGAACGTCCACACATATGCCTGCAGAGCAGATCTATAACTATACCAGTCACAAAACTGAACGTCCATACATATGCCTGCAGAGCAGATCTCTAACTATACCAGTCACAAAACTTAATGTCCACACATATGCCTGCAGAGCAGATCTCTAACTGTACCAGTCACAAAACTGAACATCCACACATATGCCCGCAGAGCAGATCTCTAACTATACCAGTCACAAAATTGAACATCCACACATATGCCTGCAGAGCAGATCTCTAACTATACCAGTCACAAAACTGAACGTCCGCACATATACCTGCAGAACAGATCTCGAACTATACCAGTCACAAAACTGAACATCCACACATATGCCTGCAGAGCAGATCTCGAACTATACCAGTCACAAAACTGAACATCCATGCTGGACTCTTTGGACAGGGATTAATTTTGCAACCAAATTGTTGCTGAGTAAGAATTGTTCAGTTCTTGATGAAGGCATAGATATAATAGAGAGATCTATGACAGAACCAAGGACTGTGTATTGTTCATGTGGAGGTTGCAGATGTGAGGTGTTTCCCATAGATACGAATGCTACAGTTTTTTTTTTTTGCATTTTGTTTGAACACATTCTGTATACAGTTGTTTTTTTAAGGACTAGTTCTTGCTGAAACACTTCTGTATTGTAGAGAAATGATCAATGACACCCATCTTGCAGTTATTATATAAAATTTGGTTAGTCACAGATTAGGGTTTATAGTAAAGAGCTAGGAAAAGTATAAGTCAAAAAGGATGGATTCTAGTACTAAAGTTTGTGGTACTTCACTGGTTACTTTCCAGTTTTCTGAAGCAGCACCTACCACGTTAACTGGTGGGTTCTATCCTTCAGACAGTTTACAGTCCATCTTATCCTATAAAGGTCTACCTTTGGTCCTTTTAAGTTTGTTAACAATGCCAGTGGGGGGGTGCAATGTCAAAGATCTTGGCCAAATTCAGATAAGGTGAGTGGACAGAGTGACCACTATCCCCTGCCTCAGTAATCCTGTCTGATAAATTAACCAGGTTATGTAGACATAATCTTTCCTTGACAAAACTAAACTGTTGTGATTCTGCTTGTATGAGATTTCGAATAACTTAGTTTATAAAGCCAGAAATTATACACTCCATGACTTTACAAATTAGGCTAATTAGGCTGATGGGCATGTCATTTCTGAGGTAAGGCATTATTTGCATAGGGACACCACCAGGATGCTTATAACATATCTCAAATAATATCCAACCAAAGGGCAAAAAGGTCCCACAGAGAAACCATTCAGTAGAAATTGCAAAAAAAAGTCTCAGACAAGTTAAGAGTTCTTGCTGTGCAATACTTTAAACCTCCTGTATTTGAGCCCCATGAGTATATTGGTTCTAGTAGAGACTGCAAGTTCTATGCACTCTTTATGTAGCAGTAGAGCTCAGATAAAAAGTATCAGCTACAGCTACGGGTGTGATGTTGCAAGTAAACTTAGAGAGCTGATTATAGAATTTAAGCAAGTTTGCCTGTTTAAACTCCCTAAATTTAGAATTGTTTTCCATTGAGAGGTTTGTGGTTTAAATGCGAAGATTATTAATTTGTGATCCAGTTTAACCAGAGAGGGAGATACTAAAGGCTTGGTACACTTGGGGACAATGTTGAAGCACAAGATGTAGGGTGTTCCCAATCAAAGTGGATTTGGTAACCATTTGTTCTAATGAGTTATTATTTAATAGGCCTAGGAAACTTTAAGCGTACCCAGATTTAGAGGTGTAGGCACAACACTTAATCAAACCAATATGAAAGACTTTTTTTTAAGGGGAGTTCACTAAGTATATTTAGTATTCTACCCATGGATTACAAGGGGCATGCCTGGAATCCCACAGCAGGTTATAAACTGGTAGTCATTCTTATTTAGGGTGATTTGGAGTTTGTTAAATTCAGTATTAGGATCTCAGGGAATTTGCCAAAAGCTGACATTATTTCTGACAAATACGGAAATGTCTCCATGGTATCCCTCAAATCTGAAGGCATGGTAAGAGTTGAATGTATGAAAGAAGGGAAGGCTATACTTGCACTGAATCCAAGTCTCAGTCACAGCATAAACATAGATGCAGAAGAATCTCACAATCAGGCAGTTTATGATAAGGCATGTCACATTCAGAAAAGACATCTCAATGTGGTCAGAATCAGAATTTGTATTGCCACTATGTACTATGTTGGAATGTCCATTAGTAGGGCTTGGCCTAAGAAAGGCTCTATGGGGGTAGCAAAGAGTTTAATCAGTAAGTAGACAGCTATAGCTAATAAACACAACCATGGAGTGAGAGATGTACACCATTTCTAACAATGCAGGTTGGCCTAATCTCCATTTTGTCCTATGCCGGCACATGCTTGCCCACACTAGAATGACACCAACTACTTAGCCAATTACTAAAAGAAATTATTTTGTATTTGTATTTAAGAGTCATTTTATGAAAAGGCAGGATCCCATTCAGAGCCAGCATCATTCCTATATATAACACATGCATGGTGAGATTCCACTTGTCTCTGTGCATGTACCTCAGGATTGAATGCTGCATGTCATTCACACATACATGGAAAACTACTAAGTCATATTCATATTTGTCTGAAGTGAGGGAGTGAACAGTCATCATGACATCATAAATCCTGGCAAATGAGGGATTAGTAGCTATAACCATGCTCTTGTCCAGTCTCATGAACATGGTGTTTGTGTGTCTGACAATGGAGTCATTAATTAGTAGAACATTTTTGCCTGTAGTGTCTCACTTTGTGGTAGTTAAATGCTTATGGACCACAGACTCTTTGCTATGTGAAAGGGTAGTGAAATTGTGGTTGTGTGTATGGGCTGAAACTTGATCCTACTAGATCAAGATGATCTTGGAAGTGATTTTTTGACAACCTTAGCATATTTAGGTTTAGTGGGTAAAAGTATGTGTCTGGATAGGGTTGTGCAGTGCTCAGAGACGTTGGTTTTAAGGGAGCTTTTATTTCATGTTGATAAGATACCTGATACCTGTGTATCTTACAGACTGCATTGTGAGTATCAAGTATTAGCGTATAGTCTGTGAATTAGGCAATTCGTACATGGCCTGCCTAAGGACACTTGGTGCTATACGGCTGGCTAGCAATATGATAAAAGCTAATTTGACATCATTGTCAGTCAGGTGAATTTATTTCTTAAAGGGGGCAAAAATAAAAGTGTTACCTTACAGCCAAGGGTACTTGGAGTAAGAAAGACGTTAAAATCAATAACTGATGGAGGTTCCTATCTACAGCTAAATGAAAAATTACACACAGATTTTATGTTTTAACAGTTTAGGGTATGAATAACAGATGTTTTTCTTCTGCAAAGGATTTGGAGATTTAAGTTTTAACAGCTTAATGAAATGGTACACAGCAAATTAAGGCAGTGGTTGCAATAACTAACACCAGTAAAGTTTATAATAGCACTGAGTCTCATAGTGCAACGGAGAGCAGCAATGTGCAGGTAAGGAGTTTACTGTTCACTGCCACTGCACAATGCACCACTGAGTGCAGCCCGGCAAAATAGAGCACAGGGCACACAAGGCTTTACTGTTTAAACAGGCAATAAAAAGCCTAAATATGGACAACAAAAACTGAACTTTCTTGTCCCCTAGGTTTGTCAGTTACCCAGAATACCAGTCAGTTACATTCTCTCACAAAGCAACAGCACTAAGTAAAGCACTAGACTTTCCTTCTAGCACAGTCAAGAAGAAAAACTATCTTGGCTCAGAAATTAGATATAAATGTAATTCTTTTTTTTTTTCAAATAAGATTTTTATTGTTTTATGCAAAAAATCAAAACAATTGCAGAGTGAAAAAACATTGTACATGACTTTGAATATGCTTGTCAATTAACAATAGCATCCTAGCATGTATAAAATAACAATATAATTTGAGGTACGGGAGAAAACAAAAAAGGATAACCAGACCGAACTATATACACTATTTACAAGAGTGCTACCATCAAATCTTGGGGTATGGCAGAAGCTTAAGGAAAAAGTCTGAACCTCCAAATATCAAGAAGAACAGACAAGAAAAAATAAAAAAAGAGAAAAAAAAAAAACAAAAGTAGTTTTCCTCATTCACTGGAGCATTCCTTATGATTAACCCTTTAAAATCTGGTCAAGTAGAATTTTCCAGAATTTCTGGTAATATACTCTTTTCCTAGGACCTTTAATAATAAGCTTTTGTGATGATATGTGTTTAAATGCCATCTCTTTAAATCCTTTCCAGCTGAGTTTAGTATGATCTAGCCAGTTTTTAGTAATGTATAGCTTAACAAGTGAGCAGAGTATAATTAATATATGTTGCTTTAATTTAGTTAGTTTAAGATTGGAGATGTGTAGAGTAGCAAGCTTCCAACACAGTGTGGACTTCTGATAACCCGTTTTTTCTAGGCGTGTTTTAAGAGAGCACCATAATTTATAAGTGTGATTGCAGAACCATAACACATGTATGAGGTCAGCATGTGGATAGGAACAGCATGGGCAGGCTGGAGAGATTTTAGGATCAAATCTATTTCGAACAGTTGGTGTGTAATAGGTGTTATTATTAATCATTAATTGTGTATATATAAGATTTTTAAAGGGAATACATTCTATGGTGTTTTTGATTGCCTTTAGTTTTTGTTCCTCAGTGAATGTGTTACCATGTTCATCCCAATATTTAGAGAATAGACACACTTAGTTGTGTTTCATCGAGATGATAAGATTATAGGTTTTTGAAAGCATTTTCTCATTACTCAGTAGTGTAGACATAATTTCAAGTAGTCTGTTGATGCCATGAATATTAATAGACAAGTTGCTGGTGGTACTATAATTTCTCTGATTTGTCGAAGAATGACTGTGATGTGTAGTTTAGTTTGAGAGTTAGGCGTAGATCGGGGATGCTCTTGTTGTTGTGTTTATATATGTCTCAAACTGTACAATCTTTGATAAGGGGGAAATCTGTAAGATTGACTAGTTTGTTGTTGATTTTTATATTAGGATTTAGGTGAAGTGGCTGGAGAAAGGGGATGGTTTTATCAAGGTTGATAGAACAGGTCTTGTAGTGTTCTAATCATGTGTTTCAGGGTATTGTTTAATTTGTTGACTCTAAGGTTTGTAGGGGTAAGGAAAGGGAGAGCTTTTGGATTAACATTACTTTTGGTCATGTGTTGATGCCAAATTTTTATCCAGGATGGGGATGACTTGCTGTTGTCTGAGTCTAGGTTTGAGATTACCAGGATTCTATTAGCGCATATGATCTTGTAGTATAATTGAAGATCTGGTAAGCTTAGGCCTCCCTTATCCTTGGGGTAGGTCAGTTTGGAGTAGGATATCCTGACCGATTTTGGAAACCAAATAAATTTGGCTAATTCTTTGGTCATTTTGATAAAGAGATTGTTTGTAATATTAAGGTTCGATGCATTGAATTGATATAATAGTCTTGGCAGAACATTCATTTTCACAATTGCTGCTTTGGACAACATAGAAAGTTTCAGTTGCTGCCACCTGTGCAGATCCTGGGTGATTTTTGACCATGACTTATGGCGATTATTTTGGATCAGGAAAGCCTGGTTATGCTCGAAGCAAATCCCTAGATATTTAAGGAAGTAGGTTGTTTGAAAAGGAGATTCTGGAAAGTAGTTTACTTTATGGTTTTTGGGGTTGATGGGGAAAATATGGGACTTCTTATGGTTGACTTTGTACTCTGAAACTATTGAGAATGTATTAATAGCTTCCAATATTTTCTTCAGGTCAGTATTGGGGTATTGGAAATATATGTTAAGATCATCTGCAAATGCATACAGCAATGTTTTAGTATTGAGAACTTTAGGTATTGTGTGGAAAGTATTTTGCAAGATATAGAGGAAAAAGGGTTCAATAAAAATATTAGAGGTAGGATGATAATGGGCAGCCTTGCCATGTTCCATTAGTTATTTTGATTGGATTAGATAACCTTTTGTTTACATAGAGGTAAGTAAAAGAATCCTTGTATAGTATCTTTATTGTGTCAGAGAATTCTTTAGGGATATTAAAGTAAAGCATAGTTAGGAACAGGAAGTCCCAATTGACCCTGTCAAATGCCTTACAAGCATCAAGTGTTAAAACATATAATGGGTTTCTATCCTTCTTAGTTAACTGTATCAAGGAATCTAGAGTTAGGGTGCTGTCCCATGTGTGTCTATTGGGCTTAAAACCTGCCTGTTCTGAGGAAATCAAGGATGGCAGCACTTTTTTAAGTCTATTTGCAAGGATGGAGGAGAGTAATTTAATATCTACATTAATCAAAGAGATGGGCCTTTAGTTGTGTGGGTTAGCTTTATCCTGATTATTTTTCAGGATTAGAATTGTCTTAGAGTTCTTCCAATGTAGATCTGTTATACCATTCAGTTTGATGAAATTAAACACTTTTAAAATAATGGATGAAATTATTGGGTTGAATATTTTATAAAAATCAGATGTGAAGCCATCTGGAACGTGAGCTTTGCCAAGTTTAAGGTTATTGATGGTATCAATAATTTCTTGTTGTTCAAGTGGCACAGAGAGAGAATTTCATTGCTCCTCATTCAGTTTTGGGAACATAAGGTTATTCAAGTAGCTCACTATTTGGGATATATCTGGAGTGTCATTATTCCTTCCATATATGTTGGAAAATAGAGTGTAAAATAGCTCTATGATCTCCGAGTCAGATTTATAAATTTTATTTTGGTAGTATAGGAGGGGAATTCTGGTAGAGCCATGTTTGCTTTCAATAATTCTCACTAAGGTTTTGGATGGTATTTGTGCCCATTCAAAGTATGCCGCTATATATTCTTGTTCTTGTAGGGAATAGTTATGTTGATGGAGTTCTAGTAATTCTTTCTGGGCATTGTTGATCAATTTTTCTAACTTAGGGTTAGGACCTGACTTACATTTCTTTTCTAGGTCTGATATATTGGAGGTTAATTCAACGGGCAGGATTTACGAAGGCTTGCACGGAGTGTAAGAGACGTGTAAGACTCCATGCAAGCCTCGCGATCCAGGAACAGCCCGAAACTCCGTGTAAGAGACCAGCTAAAACGTCTCTTACACGGACTGGGCGTGGATATGCTAAATACCTCACTTGCAGCCAAAAGGCATGCAAATGAGGTAGAGTAGCGATCCACGAAACAGAAAGCAGCCCGTGTAAGAGCCGTTTTAGTTGCAGAAATGTACTCAGTTGACAACTGAGTACGTTTCTGCAAAAATCACAATGGAGCCATGTCAGCTCCAAATAAAGGGTGCATATGTGTCAGGCAGCATGCCAATGGCCAAATATGTGGCCATTGGCAAGGTACCCCGATGCAAATATGAGAAATAATTTTTTTTTTTTTGGTGATCGCCGGTGTTTAAACACAGCGCAGCCCCGCGCAAACGGGCTGCGCTATATAAAACATAAAAATGAAGGTTATAAACCCACAAATGTGAGTTTTATGCAACACATGGATTTACAATGCAGGGACCAGCAGACCAAAAACAACATGGCCACCGTTTAGTGGTTGCTATGGGGGGAAGCTGAGTCTAAGACATGTAACTAAGCATTAGTAGGCAATCTGATGTAAATGAGTGTTAGGATATTGAATCCCACTGTCACATTGAAAATGAGCACAGTCTGAGTAGTGTAAGAGATACATAAGGGGGAGGAATAGAGTAGGAGATAGGTGACATCACAGGGGGGAATGGTAGAAAGAAATGCAGTTCATTGGAGGTCAGTGTTACATGACAGATGTCAGACACAGATTATGGAAAGAGGAGTGCTACAAGATAAGCATGGGAAAGTCAAGAAATGGAAGGTGTACACTGTTACTTACACCAAAGTTTCTTGCTGGGCATGCATGCGCACTTGTGCATGCCATGAGGTGCGGGTAGGACAGTGTGCACGCGTGTAAGGCAGACTGAGCATGTGGGAGCCTGTTGGCAGACTTGTAACACTGTTTGCCCTGGTGTGCACGCGTTTTAACCCGAATAAGCAGATTCTGAACCGTGTAAGCATGTGTGCGCACGTGTAAGCCACTGTGAGCGTGTTTCTGCTGGTATGCACGTTGCTCCCCCCTGAGGAAACAGAAAGGAAAAAGGAAGCAACAGAATTAGTAGGAAGCTAGCAGGGAATACTGCTGGAGCTAGCAGGTGAAAACAATTAGAAGCAGGCAATTACACAGGCAGAATAGTAGCTCAGCCAAGCACTTAAAACACTGCAAACAGCAGTGCAGGATGTTTCTCTCAAGAGACACTGCAAGACAGGAGTAAGCTATTAGAAGTGAAAACTGAAAAAGCTGAACTCAGAGCAGAAATGCTAGGGGCTGCCATAGCTGTCATAAGGAGACATAGGCGACTTTCTGAGGGTGGTGATAATGCAGATGGTGCCAGACAACCCACAGTGAGGAGACGGAGAAGAGAGTACATGACCAGGGTCACCTACCACGGGTTACATGAGCTGGAGATAGTAGAGCGCTATAGAGTGGACAGAGACCTCCTGCAGCAAATTGTCGAGTTGTGCAGGCCACGCCTCACCCACAGAACCAACAGAGGGGAACCCATCCCAGTGGAAACCAAGGTATGTGTTGGCTTAAGAATACTAGCAACAGGTACCTTCCAGAGACCAACTGGTGATATGATGGGGATATCACAGGCATCAGCCTCCAGGGTACTGCACCAATTCCTGGATGCCATATCAGCACATGTCGGTGATCATGTATATTTCCCCAATGCCCGTGAGGTATTGGCCAGCAATATGCGTCTCTTCCAGCAAATAGCGGAATACCCTGAGGTAGTGGGTGCAATAGACTACATGCACATACGCATCAAAGCACCAGCCGGTGAGTGGGGTAGGGCCTACATTAACTGCAAGGGCTTCCCCTCCATCAACTGCCAGGTCGTGTGTGATGCCCAGGGCATAATAATGAATGTGTGTGCTGGCTGCCCTGGGAGCTACCATGATTCCCATATCTGGCATTTGACGCAGCTGTACCAGACATTTGCCAATGGGGACATCCCACACAGACACCTAGTGGGGGATGCAGGTTATGCACTGGAGCCATGGCTGATGACACCCATCAGAAACGCACACACACCTGAACAGGAACGCCATAATGAGGCACACGCACAAACATGTAATGTAATAGAGCGTGTGTTTGGGCTGCTCAAGTCACGGTTCCAGTGTCTGGACACATCTGGTGGAGCCTTGCAGTACTCACCAACTACATGTACCCAAATTGTCATGGTATGTGCTATGCTACATAATATGATCTTGCGAAAACAGCTGCAGCAGGACCAGCATAGGGCCAGGCCAAACAGCCCCCCACCATTGCCAAGGCCATCACAGGCAGAGCGTGACTCGGAGGAGGAACAACCTGAGCCTGCCCCAGTAGGCAGAAGGAGGCGTGCCCAGTATGCCCTGGCCTTGGCAAAGAGGCAACGCATAGCACATACACTGGCTCAGTAGGAACCCTGGGAATGATACCCCTCTGACTCACTCATATAATAACATGGATGCTTAAAATGACATAACCTGCTCTCAAACATGTACAGGGAGTGTAATATGTGCATCCGACAGAGGCAGCCCTGCAGCACCACCTGAGGCATGAATGCCATGTGTTAAGTAATGTAACACCATGTAGTATATGCACACTTGAGGACCCTGACTAACATCCTACCCACACCAAGCATGATGCCACAATATGATGATGGGATGATCAATTGCAATAATTGGCTGAAGTATTGCAGTTAGTCAAAGGGGATCCAATGTGTGCCAGCCTGGGATGACATGCTGAGCATGACATGATGCTCCACCTGCTAGGGGTGGCATGCACCTATCAGTCCAGGCCTCATGGATACTGGCAAAGGCTGTCATTACCCACAGCGTGCCCTGAATAGGTAAGGCTCAAAACACAAACCCACCTCCATAGGTACCACAAGGGATAAGAACCTAGATGTAATGCTACCCAATGCCAGAAGTCTAAACAGCAAGATGCGTGCAGTGTTATCTCACCCAGTATGGAGAATGTTGATATCTGTCCTGTAATAGAAAACTGGGTCAAGGCTCACAGCAGCACCCTAACAATACCAGGTTACACCTCATACTGTGCTGTACAGCCTCAAAATATGGAACAAGCTACAAAAGGAGGGTGACTAGCAATAATTGTCAAGGATAACCACACCCCCATGTTGGTACCACAACAAGAAGCAGCATGGACTAGCCATGGTCAAGTAACAGTGGCTAAAACTGCTTCCCAGTTTATAGTCTGCTATAGACTACCATCCTAACACCAGGAACTGCACCTGGGCTATGTTGGAATACATGAATATATCAAGCCCCCCAAACCACATTATATTGGTTGACTGAAAATACCCAGACATCGACTGGGAGCATTATACTAGCTCCAACACTGTAGGAGAAAAGTTCCTAGAATCCATAAACCACAATGCCTAGGAACAACATACCACTCCCACAAGAGGGGTAAGCATACTGGATGTGATAATCAGCAACATGGGTACTGGATGGCAAGATGAGAAGTGTATCCCTCACTGGTAAGACCAGACCATAGAGTAATCACACTGGATATACACATCCTGACCACAGTCCCTGGCCAGAAAACCACAGTGAAAAACATGTGTAAAGCATAAGTTGCACCCCTCCAAACTGATGCGTAATCCATTAAAGGCCCTGTGCAGGTGGAAAATATGGGCCACACCTCAGAACCTGTTATACAGGCATTCCATGAACACAGCCAGGAATGCTTGGATTATGCAATCACAAATAACAACGAGACACAATGCCATACAAGCAGGCATCTGGCATGCTGTACTCCAGCCATTACCAAACCATGCAAGAGAATGAGGAAGCTACGACATGATAGAGCAAACATAAAAAGGGAAGTAATCACTGATCAGTAGTATGGCAATAAAATATGTCCACACATACAATCCACTAAGGCCAGCTACAACAAGTTGAATCTGTGAATCCTGAGGCAATGTTATACCTGCCCCAAGTACACAGACAACCTTCAACTCCCCCCAAGAAATACAAATATATGTGAGAGATGCAACCATTTATCCAAACCGGAGGCTGAGCTCCCTCAACTCAGTACTGTCAAAACTAGTCAGGAGGAGAAGGTAACCACACACACCACAAACCCAGTCCCACATAGACCTATCACAACTACAAACCAAACACATAAACACAGGAAAACATTCCCAGAGGCCCTAATTACAAACACATCACACCAACAGAGGCCTCCAAAGCAGACCCCCAAGCAACCATAACCTCCAAACATAGCACATGCAACACATAGTACACAAAGCTGGTGTGCCAAACAGTCACAGGCCAGAAGGAGAAACAACATGCCTGATACAGTTGTAATAGGTGACTCTATAGGCAGACACACTGCTGTCCCGCTCACCAGACTGAACAAGGGAAAGGGTACAATAAGCTGCCTGTAGGCTGCTACAATACACCACATAACACAAGTACGCAGGTCACCCCAAAGCAAGTAGAAATATGATGCAGTCATTGTCCATGCTGGTGTGAATGACCTGAGATGTACCTCCCTGGACTACATGAAAAGAGACATAGATGAGCTCTCTGAGTATGTACTCCAGGCCGGTATGACACTGCCCGTTTGCAGCATCCTACCCTCACCAAGAATGATGCCACAGTACAAACACAGAATGATCAGCTTTAACAGGTGGCAAAATTACTGCTGTCATTCCAAGAGGATCTAATGTCTGTCTGCTTGGGATGTCATGCATGACAAGCCATGCTGCTGTTCCAGGGATGGCTTGCACCTGTTACCCCTGGGCATCTGGATATTGGATAAGGCTTTTGCCACCTCCATAGAGCCTTATGTAGGCAAGGCTGAAAAGACTAACCCACCACCCTAGAAAACATAAGTGGTAAGAAACATAAGGGTAATGCTGACCAATGCCAGATGTGTAAACTGGAATATGCATGCTCCTGAGGCACTTCCCAGTATGGAGAACATCGATGTCTGTGCAGTGACAGAAACCTGCTGCAAGCCTACTGACAGCACACCAGCACTACCAGGTTATACCTCATATCATGCGTTATGGCCACAAAACCTGGACCAAAACATAAAAGGAGGGGGAGTATCCATATTCAGCACAGACACCCATACGTCCAGGTAACTGACAATGCACGAAGCATCGGAGACCACCCATGTGCACCTAACCATAGGCAAAACTGCTGTACAGTCTGTAGCATGCTACAGACCACACTCTCACACACAGGAACCCCACTCAGACGTCCTGAAGACACTGGACAGTATGAATGTCCCACCAAATACCAAACAAGGTACTCACAAATTACCACATAGGTGGTAAACCATTATGTATGGAAGGAGTAATCAGGGACCTAGGGACACAAGTGGACAGTAACCTATTATGTGACACTCACATTGCCAATGTGGCTAGGAAGACTGTCTATATTGGACACAGTATCATGAAAGGATTCACATCTACGTCAACAGAGGTCATTGTGCCCCTGTACTGTTCTCTTATCAGACCCATAATCTAGTACAATGCTTCATTTGGGATGTAGCTTACCTGACACCTGCAGCAGTTAGAAAGACCTCAAAGGTACCTCACCAAGAAGATAAAGGGTCTCAAATATATGTCATATGCTGCCTGGCTGTAGACACCCCAGCTGAATGCAGTCACATACTGCCTACACAGAGGCATTGTATGTCTGTTGTACAAGGCCATGTCCAACACAGGAGTAATGGACATGCTCCACCCCAGAAAACTCAAAGCCATTGGAGCTGTGAGAGATGTCAACCTCAACACATAATGAAATAGGATGTGCTGGAGGGACAGATACATAACCCAGAGGCTCCCCACACCCTGGAACAGAATCCCACTCCATGTTAGGCAGAGCCCCTCACTGACACTCTTCAACAGGAATATTGCCAAGTGGATGGATGATCGTAGATGTACACTGGGGGTCTTCACTGTGTCACATCCAGACAGAGGCACAGTAAAGTAAATAATAAATGGCCATAATATTCACATAGCAAGGGGCGGCGAAAGACACACACACTCTGGCTAGGCTTACAAATGCCCTAGGGTGGATAGCCTAGTATGAACCTATGACGATACAAATTGTACAGGACGCTAAGGATAATCCCAAGGCTTACTCAACTGAAGGTAGTAACCGTGTTGGGAATTCACAGATATGCTCTGAATCACACAAATATTACAAACAACATACCAAACACACACACATATTGCCAACATACAACCTGACAGGTGCAGTGCAACCCCCCCCCCCCAGAATGCAAAATATCTATCCCAGCAGACTGCTGGCCCCCTGACATTGCAGATGTTGAGGTAACAGCCAGCATCTACAAAGCAAAGCACACAGCAGCAATGGTATGAGATGGTGTCCTGGGCTGAGTCCAACATGGACTCCAAGAAGAATGGAATGCCAAATCACACTACTGCTCAATGTCAGCCTTACCACAAGATATGTACCCAAAGAGCAGTGTACAACAACAGTGGTCCTTCTCAACAAAGGTGTTACCTGAATGGATACTGCAAACTACCATCCCAGAATCCTGACAAGCATGGTCTGCACAGCTATGGAAAGGATCAGCATGTACCGCAGACATAAAGATATTGGGGACCTACTGACACTGTACCCTACCCAGTGTGGCTTTCTGAAGTGCAGATCCTGCCCCTAAACATGTTTGACTCATTTGAAACAGTCATTAAGGCCATTGATGAGGGCAATGTGGTTCACACAGCGTAGCTGGACCTTGCAAATGCTTCCATACAATACCCTACGTGTTCATTATAGATATGCTCACCAGCTTAAATATAAACCCCTATGTCAGTAGAGGGGTTGCAAACCAGACCAAGGACAGAACTGACATGGTCAGACATGCTGCAGCCATGTCAGACTACAAACCAGATATAAGTTGCATCCCACAAGGCTTGGTCCTGGGACCTCCCTCGTTTGGTATATATGTCCCATAGGTGCAGGCCAACATGGAAGGACTGTGTCTGAACATGTATGCAGAGGACTACAAACTGCCCACCATATCTGACCCTCCAGCTGACACAAGCATCCCACAAAAGGGCCACATAGAAACAGACAACTGGTGCCATAGCCATGTCAGCAAGCTAATTGCAGAAAAGTGTATAGTCAACCCCAGTGGATATACAGTAAGTGCCCACCAATTACCACATAGGTGTTAACCCAGTACGTACCTAACATGTAATGAGAGACCTGGGGACACAAGGTGATAGATATCCTGCATTGGATAAACATGTGGCTGTAGTGTTCACAGAAACATACCATATACCCACCTAATCATGAAGGTTGTCAGATCTAGATAAGGGGAGGTCATTGTGGCTCTGCAGTCATCCTTCATCAGCGTTACAATTGACTACAATAGCCCCTGTGGGATGTACCTCAGCAGACACCTCCATCAACTGTAAAGTCCCCAACAGTACCTCACCAGGAGTATCAAAGAGCTTGAACAGATGCCATGTGTTGCCTGATTAAACAAACTGCAGCTCCACACACTGCCATACTGCCCACCCAGAGGCAAGCTGTGCCTGATGTATAAAGCCATGCTCAAGCTGGAATCAATGAACATGCTGCACCTTGTACAATCTGAATGGCAGTGAGCTATGCACATGAGAGACCTGGACCCCAGCACTGACATACATAGGACAAGCTGTACTGCATGATCCATAACACAGAAGCCACCCCCACTCATGAGTAAACTCCCAGTACAGGTTATCCATAGAGTCATTCATCGATTCTCCTCAAGAGGAATCGTGATGAGTGGATGGGAGATGGTAGGTTTAACCTGGGTATCACTGTTATGTCACAGGTAGACGGAGGCACAGTATAGTAACCATGACATATGTTATGGCAAACTCCACTTACAATGTGTGTCGAAGGACAAACACACTCTCCGACTAGCATTCGAAATGGCCTAGGGCACATCGCTACTGTTTGCCAATGTACACCTATGTTGTGGAATACACTACCAATGTTGGACAAGCCTGGTATAAGTAGTTCATATCTGAACATAATGCAACATGGTCAGATGTGCACAACTGGCCCCTAACCAGGCTGTTGTGCTCACTATGGAAATGTAAAGCAGTGATTGGACTAAAGCCCAGGATACTGTCCACCACAGTGAAAGTACTGAACCAGTACACTATACGGTACTACAGTGTTAGGTCAGTATGAAAGGATGCTGACAACTGTATGCAATGTATCCCATGCAAACCCTGCAGGCACAGTATAATCCCTGTTGTGTTCACACACAAAGCAGTTGGACAGTAACTACACAACATGACACACAACACACAACTATAAATGGGAGATATTGTTGAAGTTCACACTCATCCACAAATGTGGTGGGCTGCAGAGTTCAACATATGGAAAGCACACACTGGGCCTGCTCGCACACTTTGATAAATGAGACATATGTCAGACAACATGCCATGAGAAGGCTGAACTGGGCATGCTCACACAATTAGGCCAAATCTCAGTTTAGCAGTTGGCCACACATATCTGGTATGTGTATGTGTTAGTCCAGGAACCAACCACATTACAGCAATCTGCCCAGTGCACAAAGTTAAATGACTACAGAGACATACGTGATATAGTGGATCCCTCCCATATGCAAACATCTTCCACAGATACACACCTTGTTCATACAAACAGGGAATGCTATGGCAATAAAGACCTGCAAACAGTCTATCAGCAACAAATAATGTGCATCTGACAATCAAACATATGGGTGTAGAGGTCAACACTAGGCTGTTTGCCCTAGGGAATGACAGCTTAGCCAGAGTGTGCTTGGCTTCTGCCTCCCCAGTACAGTAGGCTACTGTGCCACTGTAAAGTAGGTCACATAAGGCACCGTGTGAGGCTAGTGTGCTGTGCCTCTGTCAAACAGGGACACAGTGGAGATCCCAGGGTTTGAATGTGCTAAGCCACATCCATGTTGTTGGTGTGTGCTGGAAGAGGGTTGCTGAGGACCTCTAACAGTAAGTGGGCATCAATAACAGACTGAGGGGAGCCTTATCTGCATTGTCTGGACAATTTCACTGTCAACACTGTGTCGTGATGATTATGTGGGATTGAAGTGTCGTGCTGGTACTGTTCAGAGATGTCCTCCCTCTGTGGGCTACTGCTCTGCAATGTATTAGCTCACTCTGTCTGTTGGACAGCTCATATATGGCTGGTGTACACCTGACAGGTGTCCTGTTGTGGAGCAGTCATGGGTATATTTGGGATAGCATGATCAATGCAAACCTTCCACATGCTCATAGAATGCAATTGTCAAGGATTATGCAGAGTGGCCAGTATACTCCCCCAGCATGGGTCCTTTGAAGTCTTCCACCCCAGTCTTCACAAGTGTAAAGTCTGCTTGTGATAAATACACTTTGTTTGCAGTGACAACCTTGCCTGGGGGTGGGGATGGGATATGGATGTCCAGGGAAAGGTGGGTATGGTCAGATATCAACAATGGTGGTCTACCTCTGGTGTGGAACAGTGAGTACCCATGTTGCAGATGGTCAGGTGCAATATGTATTCCCCCTTGTGGCTGCGGTGAGTGGTCTGCCATAGCACATGGACTCACAAATCGTAGTGGGTGTAGGGTAATGTTATAGAGGCCTGAGTAGTTCCCACACACAATATGCCTGTACCTGACGCTAACAACTGGAATGGTGTATGTGAACACCTGCATATCCTGGCACTGTTCCCAGGGAATCAAAGTGTGTGTCCTGGATGTGGCAGGGGTGGTCAGGACTGGTTGTGTTGTGTGTTACAGGTCCTGTGGTCATGAAGCATGGTATAGAACATAACCCTGAAGTAGGTGGCTGCAAATGCATATATATGCTATCCCCCACCTGACAGGTAGTACTAGATGTACATACCTCTGTAGAAATAATGTCAGCACCCTATAAATACTGCAGGTGCAGAACAGATGCCCAGTAAATTGGATAGCGTCCTCTGCTAATGCATCTCCCTCAAGTGTCATAATATAGTTAGGTAGGGGTTTGAACCCTGCAAATGCTCAGTGGGTGAGCGGGGGTTGATGTGTGTGCAAGTCTGTGTGAGGGAAATGTCCCTTTTGGCAACTGAGAAAACACACTACAGGATGCACATTCCCCTTTCTAAACACTGATGATATCAGCACCCTATAAGTATAGCAGGAGAAGGGAAACCTCCCAGTAATGCGAATAGCGCGCTCTGCTAATGCGTCTGTCTCGAGTGTCATAGGGGTTTGAATCCTGTAAATGCCCAGTGTGTGGAGGGGGGTTAGTGTGTGTGCAAGTCTGTATGAAAGAAATGTCCCTTTTGGCAACTAGGAGAACACACTACAGGATGCACATTCCCCTTTCTAAACACTGATGATGTCAGCACCCTATAAGTACAGCAGGAGAAGGGAAACCTCCCAGTAATGCGAATAGCGCCCTCTACTAATGCGTCCGTCTTGAGTGTCATAATATAGTTAGGTAGGGATTTGAATCCTGCAAATGCCCAGTGTGTGTGGAGTGGGGTTAGTGTGTATGCAAGTCTGTATGAAAAAAATGTCCCTTTTGGCAACTAGGAGAACGCACTACAGGATGCACATTCCCCTTTCTAAACACTGATGATGTCAGCACCCTATAAGTACAGCCGGAGAAGGGAAACCTCCCAGTAATTCAAATAGCGCACTCTGCTAATGCGTCTCTCTCAAGTGTCATAACATAGTTAGGTAGGGGTTTAAATCCTGCAAATGGCAAGTGTGTGTGTTTGGATGAGGGGAGTTTGTGTGTTTGCAAGTCTGTAGGAAAGATATGTGCTTTTTGGCAATTAGGAGAACACACTACATGATGAACATTACCCTTTCCAAACACTGATGATGTCAGCACCCTATAAGTACAGCTGGAGAAAGAAAACCTCCCAGTAATTTGAATAGCGCGCTCTGCTAATGCGTCTCTTTCAAGTGTCATAACATAGTTAGATAGGGGTTTGAATCCTGCAAGTGTGTGTGTTTAGATGAGGGGAGTTTGTGTGTGTGCAATTTTGTATGAAAGTTATGTGCTTTTTGGCAATCAGGAGAACACACTACATGATGCACATTACCCTTTCCAAACACTGATGATGTCAGCACCCTATAAGTACAGCCGGAGAAGAGGAACCTCCCAGTAATTCGAATAGTGTGCTTCGTTAATGCATCTTTCTCAAGTGTCATAACGTAGTTAGGTAGGGGTATGAATCCTGCAAATGGCAAGTGTGTGTGTGGGGGGGTAGTAAGGTGTGTGTAATTGCAAGTGTGAGAGAACAGTTCCTTTTGGCAACTACTACAATACACCAGATGCTGCATATTCCCCCAGTAAACACAGGTGATGTCACCACACTATCAGTACAGCTAAACAGGGCTAATCGCCCAGTAATGCAAATAGTGCGCTCCGCTACTGGGTCTATTACTACTGTCAGAGCACAGATAGGTATGTTTTGGAAACCCACAACTGCCACGTGTGTTTGTGTCATACAAAATTCCCATGTGTGGGTTGTTGTTCATAACAATGCATGACATTGCTTAAACCAGCAATGGCAATGCACACATGATGTATGTGTGTGACACATACACATATATACCTGTGACCTTCAATAGTTACCATGTCTGACACGTGCCTCAAGTGAATAAATGGTATTTGCACTGCATAACATTATGACTGTGTCTTACTGTGCAGGGGCTGCATGCAGTATGTGTATATACAGTGTGAGTTGTATATGGTATCATCCTAACAGAGGGGAATACACATCTGGTCTGGGCCATATAGTCTACATGTAGTCAATGAACAGGTGCTGCATGTTCCCACCTGTTGTGGGAGTGGTAAGATGTTGTTCCACTGCAATTCAGTGACTACATGCTGGGAACCTTTCAGCTAGTGTGTTGTTGCTACAGTAATGTTCACACACAATGTTCGGCTGGATGCAGTCCAGCCATATAAAGACATATCTAGTGACCGTCATATTCCCAGTGTTGTTAGGGAGGACAGGTGGGTTTCCTGTGTATGGGAGGTTTGTGTGTGCCAGGCTATGAACCAGAAGGCAGTCCAACATACTGTTAGCTGCACATGGATAGGCCCTGATGCTTTGTGCTGTGCCAACAACCTGGAGGTGTGTGTATCTGTGGTGCCTTGAGATACCTCCCCCCTGTTCATGTGTGGTACATGTGTAGGGGATGACAGGCATGGTATGAGGTATAACCTGGCAGTAATGGGTTGCACCTGTGAGCCGTGAATCAGGAATCTGTTACTGCACAGATATTGCAGTTTACCGTGCTGAGGACAGTGTCCAGTGCATGCATCTTGCAGTGTACACTGCTGGTGTTGTGTAGCATTACTGTTAGTGTCCTATCCCGTGTGATACCTGCGGAGGTGGCTATGTAATCTGTGCCCTGCAGCAAAAGGCACTATGTGTGTATCAAGAGGCTTCACCAATATACAATGGCCCATGGGTGACACGTGCAAGCTGCCCCTCACAAATCATTGTGGCTTCCCTAGCATGTAAGCACACGCTGACAGCCATTGGATACTCTATGAATGACATTGGAGATTGAGCAGAATGTAGACATAGAACACCCTTCCTACATATTGTGGTAGCATACCTGGTGAGGGTATGATGGCAACCAAGGTCAGGCTCATACCAGCCTGTGCCACATGCTGAGAGAGCCCTTCTATGTTCCCTATCATGTAGTCTAGGAAGGTACGTCTCAGGTCATCCATAGTGGCATGGACAATTACTGAGTCATATGTGTCCATGCCTCTGACTGACCTGTATGCATGTGTTATGTGGTGGACCATAGTGCCCCACGGGCATATCACTGTGACCTTCACCATGTACAGCCTGTTGAGCGGGACCCCACTGCACCGGCCAAGAGAGGTACCTGACTCATCTGTAGCAGGTGTGTTGTGTAGCCCTACAGGCTGTGAGTGTTTGGCACATGGGATGTGTGTGCCATGTGTGGCATGTGCTCTGTTCTGACTTAACATATGCCTGTGTGCCAGCAGCGGAGGTGTGTGATGCTCAGGCAGGATGCTATTCTGAGGCTCCAAGTATTCCCCAGTGTGTTCATGTGTTTGGATTGCTGTCAGTGCAGGTCTATGTCAGACTGGTATTGTAGTCACTGTAGTATGTCATGCCACCTCACAGGGTATGGCAGTACTGGGTTCAGAGTGCTCAGTCCCCAGATTGGCTATGTGGTTGCATCTCACACATGTGTTGTACATTCCTGGCCATGGGAGAGGGTTGACTGCATACATGTGGCAGCTGTGACATTGCCACATGACTCACATATACCACAACTGGACCATAGAGGTGATTCACAGGTTACCTTTGCACATGCTACCATAGTAGTGTGATTGCCATGGTGATTACCAACACATAGGGCCAATAGGGAACAACATGCTGAAGGTGAGTATGTGTGGGTGTACTGCTTCTGATTTCATAGCGCTGGCATTGATGACTGCACACGTGGACAAATGCCAGGTAAGTCATATGCAATGTGTCACAGGCAACGTACATGCGAACAGGACAGACAGTGACGTTCTGTCAAGTGAGACATTGACATACGTATAGTACGCTATGCAGATGTCACTAGGAATCCACAGAAGCTCTGTAAATCTGCATTGCAGGTCGAATCAGTGTTCCAGGGAACCTCAAGCAAACATGCATGCAAACAAAGCTACAGTAATCAGGGCTGGAAGTAGTCCATTGTACAACAAAGAAGGGGTACCACTGCCAGTAGGTAATAGTGCAAATATGCAGGCACTATAAACATGTACCCAGGAATGCACAGCTCAGATGTCCATGGCAAAACTGATATTATTTAATATTTAATTTAATTTAAATTAAATTGGTACTGCACACATATCAACATGCGCAAACATCCACATTGCATAGTCGTTGTGGGCAACATGCCACCATTAGTGTACATGTCCATCATTGCGTATCACTACTTGCATTACCATCTCCCCTGTGCTACCTATGTATGTGGCTATCTGTTGACATCCTTACCACCGGTATGCAATAATGTGCAGCTGTTACACTATGGTACTTCCTATGGGTGTAGATAACAATTCAGGACAGTCATACAGTTACTGCATCAGGCATGCTGGGATATACACACAATCATATCAGCACACTGTACTGTTACCAACATGATACTAGTAATACACTTCTATGTAGTCACCCTGTGCATCAGCAACATGTTAACCTGTTCCTGCACTGATGTTGGAGATTGCAGGATGTGGCACAGTTTCATCATATGCACAGGGTGTGAACTAGGTATGCCTGAGTCTGCCACTGATACCACCAATTGACATGTATGTGTATGTGTGTTGGTGAGGGACAGCAGTACAGGGTGGGGCACTGTTGGGGCAGTGTGTGCGTGTATGTGGTAGCCCTAGGTGTTAACATTTCGCATGTGTGTATGCATGCACACAGTTCCACCTCATGGTTGCCATATACTGGAGTTTGTGGACAGCCACAGACTGCACCTGGCAGGTCATACAGATCAGTGTCTGCGGCCATGGACACGGTACCTGTGCCTGGCAGGGGTGCTATGGACCATATCCGGTACTAAGCCAGACTGGGTACTGTCATCAGAAGCCGGTGTTTGTTGACTGGACACAGGTCCCTGTTGGGACTGTCCAGATCCACGTGCACGTGGTCTCCTGGGGCGGTCTGATGACAGCGCAGACCCAGCATTGCTGGGGCTGCTGATGGCACTATGGGGGCATCCGCGGGCCTGATGTCATCCGCGCCGACTGCCAGCTGCTGCTGTTGCTGGCATATGGCCAAGTCGACGCCGCAACCATCCACCATTGCCCTGGCTTATGGACATGTAGTTGTGGAACTGCTGTAATATGTCCCCACAACGTCTGTCTATGACATCGGTGAAATTACGGATAGCATCCGCGATGTCACGCATACTGTCAGTCATGGATGTGCGACATGCTCTCAGCTCCCTCAGACCCTGTCTGGTGTACCTTTCCATACGTGACTGTGCCTGCATGACAGCCCGAAACATAGCTGAGGTTGACAGACCTCTTTGGGCACATCTGCCAGAGGCAGTACGCCCACGGATGCTCCCACGAGAACCCATGGGCAACTGTCTGCGTGGTACCATCTCAGGACCCTGTCCATGGCTGCTGTGTGGGGAAGCATGTGCCACAGATACCACATTACCCTGGTCAATGCCCACTGTATCCTGTCCATCACCTAGGGACATTGGTGACATAGGATGTACTGGCAGGATGACTGTGCGCAATGATGGGGTTGACAGCTGTGTACTGTCAATTGGCTGACCAATGATGGACCCTGACACACCTTCCTGTGCCATTACATAGATATCATCATTATCAGTACCTGTGGCACCAGATTCAGGTTCCCTGCTGCAGGACACCAGAGCAGCACCAGAACCTGTGGGAGGAAGACAGGAAACACAGTTTACAATGTCTACACAATGTTACCAGTGATGCACACATGCACGCATGCACACGTGGACACATGCACACATGCACACGTGGGCACAGGCACACATGCACACATGCACACTTGCACACGTGCACACGTGCACATGTGCGCATGTGCACACGTGCACACGTGCACACATGCACACATAGACACAGGCACACATGCACACATGCACACATGCACACATGCACACGTGCACATGTGGACACACGCACACATGCACACCCCGCAGTATACACACAGAGCACTACTGAGTTACACTATTATTACTAGCACTATCAGGACTATTATAGGTATTGTTAAAACACACTCACCGGCATGGATGGGCTGCCTTGCTGTAACACAGGAGGGACCTGCAGAAAAGAGGGGATTAATGTCAGTGGGCACAACTGTGCCATTGATACTACGTATGATACAGTTCAGTAGTACACCAGTTATATACAGCGATATTGGGTACCTACAGACACTTGATCCCACCCAGTTTGCCTTTGTGAAGGGCTGATCCTGCCTTTTGAACCTGGTTGACTTTTTCAAAACAGTCACTACAGCCATTGATGAGGGTAAAGCAGTCCATACAGTCTACCTGGACTTGCCTAAGGCCTTCAACACAATACTCCACTCAGGCATCATAGACAAGCTCATCAGCTTAAATGTTAATACATATGTCACATGATGGGTTGCAAACTGGTTGAACAACAGAATCCATAAAGTCAAAATTGCAGGAGCCATGTCAGACTCAAAGCCAGTCACAAGTGGTATCCCACAGGGTTCTGTCCTAGGACCCCTCTTGTTTGGCATTTACTTCTCAGATGTGAAAGCAAACATGGGCGGGTTGTGGATGACAAAGTTCCCAGATGACAGCGAACTAAGCACCATAGTCGTTACACCAGCTGACACACACATCCTACAGACAGGCCTCACTGAAACGGACAACTGGTGCCAGAATCATGGCCTAACACTGAATGACATGTAATGTATAGTCATCCCCTTTGGGTAAAACAACGTACACACAACTTATCACATAGACATACATATAGATACAGACCAATAACACATATGGAGGGTTCACAGTATGTAGACTATTAAATTGTTACTTTACATTACCTGTGTTTGTCGCAGCTGGTTGCGTTACCATTAGTATAGGTTCCTGCTGCTGCTAGCCCAGCTTGATACTGGCACTGATGACAGCTTCAACTTAGTTTGTCTTAAGTGTGGTTTTTGTTTGTGTTTTTCTTTTCTTTTTTTCTTTCTTTTTTTTTCTCTCTCTCTCTCTGCCTCCAGACGGTGCAATGAAAGTATTGCATGCGTGGAGTGGGAGTACAGGATGCTTTTGTAGTATCTGCATATGTCCATGTGATGGCCTCTGCACCAATTGTAAGCCAGCATTTGCTAATTGCATGCAGCCAGTTGTGTACTGATTGCAGTTCTCACTGTGATTTCAGGACAGTGCTATAGGCGTTGCCCTTTCAGATTGTAAGGGCGCGACCATGCTGGTATGCTGTGGACACTGTTCTGTGAGTGTAAAGGTTAGTATCTCTCTCATAATTCAGGCTGTGTTGTCGATTAACATTTCTCCATTCATCTCTCCTGTTTCCTGTACTAAGTGTGTATGTACACTGAAACCTACAACTATATATATATATATATATATATATATATATATATATATATATATATATATATATACACACATATATTTATATATGTATAATAACTGACATTATTACCTACTAGCTACTAACTAGCATGGCTGTTTCTGTTCACACACTACTATTATAGAAATCCACTAGATTTGACAGTAAATATACATGACATGCTTTGTGTACTACACATCCTATATTCCCTTTACATTCATTCCTACTATTACATGATATATTTATTGTAGCACAATGTTCTTATATAACAGTCATGGCTTAGTGGTAAGTCATGCAGACTACTGTTTCCTGGGTTCGGGACTGACAGTGGGATTTTATTTTGCTTTTGAACTGACTACAGGACCTGTCATTCAGAGTGACTAAGGCACTTTTAAGCAGTTGTAACTGGGTTAGCGCTGGTTTGCGTGGAGCTCCCGCATGCGCACTGGCGTTCAGCTCTGTGCACACCCACTTACAACCGCTTAACAGTGCTTACTCTGGCGCACACCCGCGCTATTTTCTTTGAAAGAAATGAAAATGGGGAGACAGGAAAGTGGTGAAAAAGGGGTCACAAAGAGGGTAAGACAGTAGGGAAACAAGCTTGGGTTTTGCAGGAGGGATGTAGGTAAGGCCCATAGCTGCCCATTTCTTCATCAGCAACAGCTCTGCATATGTTTGTAATTTGGTGTGACATTTGAAACTTTCCACCCCTGAGAGAGGTGTCAGGACAACAATAATACTTGTTGTACAGCCAATTGTAATTGACAGTTTTCATGTCCAGCAGACATGTGTGCGAAATGGGCAGCTATGTATGGGGCATAATTTTTTTGTGGGTACAGAGTGCCCTTTTTTTTTTTTTTTCAGGTGAGAGTGGTATGTCAGGTAAAGGAAGTCGGTATAGCTGGGGAGGTAGGTTGGGTAGGTCAACAGACAAGACAAACAAGACGCATACAGGGGTGGTGTATGACACGTGTGGGG
This sequence comes from Protopterus annectens, assembly GCF_019279795.1. Classification (NCBI taxonomy): domain Eukaryota; kingdom Metazoa; phylum Chordata; order Ceratodontiformes; family Protopteridae; genus Protopterus; species Protopterus annectens. The sequence goes on from NC_056727.1 coordinate 1,120,655,071, forward strand.
GGGTTACACAATTGACGGGGACGGATGTTTGGATATCCAGAGCCCATGAGCCCACAGATGGCAACAGTGGAACTGATATCCCCATCCATGGGCAGTTGCCACTGTACCTTCACTGCCCAGGACAGGGCTGTGCTGAGGGCTGTGTAGGCCGTGCGACAGGCATGCCCGTTAGTTGTGCCACCTGTGCCTCAAGCTGGTGTAGGGGCCCAAGAACAGATTCCTGGATCTCCCTATGCACCACAGTCCGGACGCTACAGAGGGTGAGCGGTGGTTCTCCTCCTGCCACACTTGCAGAGGGGGGACGAGCGCAATCCCCTGCAGCGCTTCCACCCGCAGGTGGCACAGGGCAACCGGAGGAGGGTCCAGACTGGGCACTACTGCCAGGTGCACTCGCCAGCTGAGGTGGGAGAGGTGGGTCCGCTGGAACCCGCCTTCCCTGTAGTCCTATGTTTTGCATTATGTCATGACAGTTTGGGTTAGTAACATACAATACCATTCGCAATTAGTTGTAACAACATGCATTAGTATTCCCATTAACCAAACACCCAGATATTCACACCATTGAACAGCGAGCATAACACATGCATAATTTGACCAGCAATACACAGTCCAACAACATGCAGGGTTGATTGATGGCAACAGGCCATCAGGTTTGGATGTATGAACAGGGCAGATGCATCAACGTACATGCAAATATGTATGACCCAACAGGACAAATGTCCAGGGGTGTTAATTGTGATTGCACATACCAATTTCCCGTGGAATGGATTATATGTGGTTATAGGGTAGGGTGAAGAAAATATAATTAACACCTTCAAATACCAATACATATGCTGTACATTTCTAATAGCTGCAGATATATACACACTACAGTTGTACCTACAGTTTTCTATGTGATAACTACTTCAAGTTGGTGATAGGAATGTTACTGCTACATCAATATACATTTTCATTTTTATTCATACACGTTCATATCTGGCTTTGTTCAGCTACATTATCCTGCTACATTTGCTTTATATAGCTATAGACAACTGTGAATGTTTGGTATTTCAGACAATCATACTATCTGCATATTGCAGACTGAGAGCAACATATCCAGATTTTGGGATACACATTCCAGCTGCAGGTATATTTTGAACACATTTCGCAGTTTGGTTCTGCTTGTCACATTCATTTCATTCTGTACTAACTGCAGTATACTTTATTCAGGAGTTATTACTACTTTATTGGTGGATTCATAACTCTTTCTCACACTCTCTCACTTGTTTTAATTTTACAATTCAGGATGGTACTTACTTCTAGGCTTTATTGACATGTTTTACCTGTTGTTATTACAATCCTTTCCAACATTCTCACTTCTGTCATGTTTCAGTATTTCAACAGGGATATATTTCACACATGATTTGCTCATCTTCTGCAACTGTACTTTTCAGCGTGCTGCAGGTTGTGTACAATTATATTACAAGTGGGGCATCTTTATTTCAGACTTTATTTCAGACATTTTCATTTTTCTGTGTGGATTACAGACTGCAACACACTTTTGTAATCAAGCAATACTTGCAAACACTCTTACACTGTTACTTGCACATTTTATTACTTAGTGACTACACTGCACTCTTTTGCTAACTGTCATACTTTTATATTTATTTACAGTTACAGGGAGAGGGTTACTGACCTGCCTGGTGGCGCAACCGCACCAGCCTATCGCCATAGGCTCTGCAGTTCACAGAACGGACACCTGCAGCTGTAATATAAATAAAGTAATATTGGAATACACATCTCCATAATATCAGCTAGGTTAATTTCTTACATACATAATTAGATGTGACTTAGTAGTGGGGCATAGGGCATTTGCCGGGCCTCCTGGCTCCAAAGGTTCAGTTGGTCCTGCTTACGTCTCTTCAGGTCTGCATGGTGGTGACGGACCTGCTCACCAGTCCTTGGAATCCCTGTGGCACTGGTGAGATCATGAGCCAACCAGTCCCACGCCTCAGCCCTATATGCTCCCCACAGGACCTGGCCCTACATGAGTTGGGCCTCATGATTGTGGACAAGGAGCCAGACCATATATCTGGACTCCTCAACACCCCACCTCTGTGCTCGGAAGCAACTACCCTCACCTACTCCTGACATTCTGGCTGCAGGTTAGTTCTACAATCGGTTATGCTGTGTATTCCCGCCTATGGGGCTTATATATGCCGTTTTTCCCGCACTTATCTGTGATTGGCCATTTTGGAATTGTATCAGCTTCACAAAACCTGCTTTGTCATGCTCCTCTTTCTATTCATTCCTATATATTTGCTATTACTGCATTTTTAAGTACAGCTGTCATGGCTTAGTGGTTCAGTACCTTGACTATGGTGCATGGTATCCTGGGTTTGAAGCTGGCCACTGCTTTTTATATTTTATGACTGTCTAGACAGGCTAGGGGGTGTGTCTGTGTAAAGGCAGTTTTGTTACAGCTTGCTCAACGTTGCCCGTCGGTTAGCTTGTTGGCGCAGTGCGCAGCTCTGCGCAAACAGGTTAAGCTGGTTTACACCTCATTTGGCTGTCAGCACGCATATTACGCTCAACTCAGCCATGGGCACACAGTTTCAGCGTGTTGAACCACTGCTCACCTACGGGCACTCATTTTGCACCTGTTAAACCACTGCTCACCTATGGGCACTCATTTTGCACCTGTTAAACCACTGCTCACCTACAGGCTCTCATTTTGCACCTGTTAAACCACTGCTCACCTTCGGGCACTGATTTTACACCTGTTAAACCACTGCTCACCTACGGGCACATGCACTCATCTTGTTAAACTGTAGCTCAGCTATAGGCACATCTGGCATTTTTTAGTATTTTGTTATCTCACATTTCTTCAAAATAAATAGCCTATTTCATTATGTTTTACATAAAATATAATTTTATAAGTGTACATATATGTCAGGGACCTGTTTCGTGCTTATTTCACTAAATATAAAACTTTATGTTGTGGGGGCTCAAACCATGACTGCCTGCTCTTCAGCCGACGTCTCTACTGCTATGCTATTGCTTTTTGGCTTACTTTGCATAGTTAGTTTTTATATGCTTTTCCACTTACTGCTAACTGTGGCTGAGCTACGGGCACACCCGCGCAAACGAGCGCACTCACGGGCAAACATCTTTACAATTAAAAAAAAATATAACATGTTCATTTATATATTTTATGTTCATAGTCTGTGGGGGCATGTGTTGTGTCGTGTTTATTCACATTTCCATGGACTCTGTCGTGGGAGTTTACTTTTGGGACTTTTACTCTTCTGGGGGCATGTCCGTTTGCAGGGCTCGGCCTACGGACACACCCCCTACTGTCTTCCATGGACCGTGTAAGCCTTAGGTGTGATTCAGCATGCCCTCATGCATATGCATGACATGCTGACGTCACACTGTTTAACTGCAGCCTCCGTGTAAGCCTTGTAACTCTTACACGGAGGCTTTGTGAATCCTGCCCAACGTCTTTCTCTTTGTTTAACTTTTTGTAATAAGAAGCCTTTTATATTAAAATTCCCCTCAATTTTGTTTTGTAAGTGGCCCATTGTATGTCTAGTAGTATTTTGATGGATTTGAATTTGTTCTCAAGTTCTGACAGGCTTTCTCTGATTTCCTGCAGTATATCTTTTTTAAATAGTAAGTTATTGCTTAGGGTTCAGTTGCCATAAACAAGTTTTGATGATGCTTTGTTTGTAAAGTATAAATAGAGATTTTGGCATGGTCTGATAAAAACCTGGACTCTGTGTGGAATTTTAACTCAAGGCTTGCTAGGGATTCTGAGATTACGAAAAAGTCTAAACGTGACCAAGTGTTATAGCATTTCGAATAGTAAGTATAAATGTTATCTTTAGTTAGATTTCCACTGAATGAGATAGGGTCTATAAGGTTTAGATCAGACATTAATTCCCCCAGTGCAATTGAGGCTTGGAAGTTGTAGGAGTTTGAGTTGCTGGTGCGATCCAAGACTGGGTCTATGACTGCATTCCAGTCTCCTCCTATAATATAATGGTGATTTGGAAATGAACAGAGAATATTATAAATTGCTAAAATAAAGTCTTGCTGTTTTGTGCAAGGACCATATAAATTTAAAAAGAGGACCAGTTTACTAGATTTAGGATTCACTGTTGTGAAAAGGCACCATCTTCCATTTTTTTCAAATTTAGAATCTGTTATAACCTCTTGAAATGTTTTTTAATAAGAATGGCCACCCCTTTTGAATTTAAACTGTCCCCCGCGGCTATTAGAGATTGTATCCAACTTCTATTGGTATCCTTTCCCCAGTCCTCTTTGAGCATATAGGTTTCTTGAATGAAGCAAACATTGGCTTGGGATTTAAACAATAGGTGCATCAAGAGATTTTTCTTTCCTTAATTCTGTAGGCTCCTTATGTTCCAAGCATCTAACGTCCACCCCATGGGCTATGAATGGAAGTGATTGAATAATTAATAGACTTTTTGACCATTTTTTCTATCATTTTATCCTCTGCCCCAGGTTTTGACTGTATTTTTACTCTGCTTGACTGATGTATGATAGTTCTGGAGGTCCATGTCATGTTATGAGTTCCTGTATATGAGTTTAAGTTTATAATGGTATCATCAGACTCCTTCAGCCTTAACCTAGTGCCTGACCACCTAACCCCCCCTATTTGAAGGAGTAAAACAAAAGAAAGAGAAATTCGATATATCAAAATTGAAAATATTTGTGTCAGTGTAGGTAAATAAAGCACTAGGAACAACATAAACATTCTAAATAAACCTATATACAAAAGTATGCTCATCTCAAGACTGATCATCCTAGGCCCTACTTGCAAAGATCCATGAGCCCCTCTTATTGTGTAGTGACATAGGAGGAAAAAACATCATGAGTAGTTATGGAATAGTATGATGTATTTACTACGTGAGCCAGCAAAAAATCATTAGTACCATAATCGAGGTTCAACGTGGCTAGTTAGTTGACCCAGATATGTTGACCCTAATAGTGTAAAAGGATAATCTAGAGACTGGAGCTTGACAAAATGTCTACAAAATGAAAGTGACAAAGAGGTCCATATGACAATATAACACAATATGCAGTACTCAGTATTTGCTATTATAAGTTAAGCAAAGCCTAATCACCCGGAAGCAAACATATTAGAAAGCCTAGACCTAACAAGAACAGTTAGTTTACAAGCAACTGATAGCAATATGATGAGTACAACATCAATAATATAATAGAAAAACATGAGAAAGCCTTATTACAAATAATATATACATATGTTAACCTTTCATGATCATATGTAGTTTTGTTTACAAACCAACTTGCACTGCGCTCAAAAAACAAAATTAAGGTTTAGCTAGAATGCTAATATACTTAATATGGTCATTGGTGGCCAAAACTACATGTAGAGCTCATTAAATTAGAAGTACCACACCAAAGACTGATACCAGGTGATCGCTTTCCTCTAGATCACAGGCATCTAATGCCTAAAGTAATAGAAGTTAACGAAAACTTTCACAACACCCAGAAATATTACTGGGATGAAAGCTGAGTCCATATGCAATCATTAACTTGTTTCAATGAGATGTAGAGCGAGGTGCACATTTCTGATCGATGCTAAAGAGTTGAAGAGGAAAAAAAGAAAAAAAAAATTGAACTAGACCTTTTTATATACTGCTAGCTTGTTAAAGTGTTTTTTGTTATATATACAAAATATGTTTAAGCAGCCTCAAGCCATAACAGGTCAGGTGAAAAATGAATGAATAAAGCACATTTCACAAAATATAGATCGGATTTATATAGAAATTTTCAGGGCATATGAAGTGGTGATAGATAGATAGAGGGAAAGACTTGCCGTAAAGTCCCTGGTTGACTGTGTTTACTTATCTGCGAGGGAGGCAGGAAACGGAATTGTGGCGTTCAAACTGATAGCAAATTTTTCATCCCATAGTGCATGCCTGATTATAGAGTTCAGTACTGAATGTAGCAAACTATTTTTGTTGACCACACTCACTGTGGTGATATAGGCTGATAAGGAGACCTTTAAGTGGGTGCTTGGGAGAGCATCTTTGTTGGAGCCCAAGGAAGCTGTAAGAAAAAATCAGTCCCACTGGCCAACAGAAAATCACAATTATGTTCCTGCCTTCTCAGTTAGATCAATTGGTTTAGAAGATTTTTAGAGATTATTTAGACGATTAACCTTGGTTTACTGTAGATAAAGGCTCACGATCTTCAAAAAATATCGGAGTGGAGTGTTTTATGTGTTAACTATTCTTGTAGGTGTAGATCTTACAGTTCCGGAGATTTACCAAAGCAAATGATGAATGCGGACTTTGCTTCCTTGGGTGAGTTGATAGCAACTCTAGTGTCATTATTATAAAGGATTAATGTACTAGGATAATGCATTTGGAACTTTATGCCTCTTTTCATTAAGTTGGCAAAGAAAGGAGAGAATTTATGTCTGTTTTCTTTAATTGTGAGGGGGAGATCTTGTGAAAAGGTAATTCTATAGGTGTTCCAGGTAAATGCTTTTTGTTTTTTGGTGGCTGTTAACATTCTTTGGGCATCTTGAAAATTAAGGAATTTGACATACACTTGGCATGGAGCTGTAGAGTCTTGCCATTTGTGAAGGGCGCGATCGGCCCGCTCAATTATTACTTCTGTCAGATTTCCCTCTGAGCGAAGAATGTATTCAAAGATTTGTTTAGCAGTACTAATCAGTTGAATATTTTCAAATTTTTCTGGAAGACCCCTGATTAGAACATTGTTGCGTCTGCTTCTTGCCTCCAGGTCTGTTAGCTTTTCTGGATCTCATTTAGCGAAGCTGTTTTGGTGCGAAGTTCCTCTTTCAGGGTTTGGATTTGGATTTCATTTGACTGGGTCTTATGTTCCAGATTATCAACATGCTCAGCAATTTGATTGATTGTGGTAGCAAAATTAGTAAGTTGTTAGGACGAAACCCCTAATCCCTGCTTGTATTGGTTGAAGAGCTTCTTTGAGTTCTTCCATGTGGAAGCTTGCTTCAGATTTAGATTTAGCACTAGATTTGTTAGACACCAGCATTTGTTTATTTACTTTTTGTCTTTTGGCAGCTACTTCTTTCTCAGGAGAGGCTGTTACTGAGAGCTTTGTTTTAGTGGTTTGTGTCTCCATAGTGTCCAGTTCTTTTGCCATTGTATTTTAATTTTGATCTTTCCTGTATATGTTAAAGGATATGAATAGTTTCAGGCCTGTAGAATACATGTGGCTGAATCACGTAGAACAGGATGGAGGCAGTTAGCCTAAGTTTGTTTCTTTATGAAGCAAAATATCCAGCTTGATGTAGTATTTGTAGTCTAGATAACCCTTCTCATCAGGTTAATTATTTTCCATACAGATTTTGTGTTTTTTTCCTTGGTTTTAAGTAGAAAAATTTGAGAGCTCTGTGGATAGGATATTTACTAGATGACCACCATCTTGAAAGTCCAGATATAAATGTAATTCTATTTCCCTGGATGCGGAAGGGATAAGTACCAAGATCACATCGGGTAAAACTCAGCCACAGAAGGAGATGTGTCACACAGCTCAGTGTAGCTCAGAAAAATAGAGTGCAGGGCTAATATAAGACATTGCTATTTAAACAAACAAGATATAATGTAAAGCAGTCAATCAGCTTAAACTTTCTTGCTTTCTGGGTCAGAGGTTTCTATGCACAGAAGTCTGTGATGCACAAATTGCCAGCTTCTAAATTTGCCAACAAATCCAACATCAGTGGAAAAAATGCTCACTACATTTTCTTCCAGACAAAGATCACAGATACATCTGCTGCATTCTGTTCCAAATATGTCAACTTGTTGCTACAAACAGATCTGTAGAAAAGATTCTTTGGGAGCTGCAACAGCTCTAAGACTGTTGCTATCATGTGACTATTTTGGAATTCTTCATTTAATATAGGCATGCTTGTATTACGTCTTATCTTTTGCTCTTCTTTTATTGCAATTTGCTTTATTTTAAGATTTTGTTTTACTTTAAAGCTTTAACGTTTTTTAAATGTTCTTGGTTAGGGCTGGTTAGCAAGTATTTGTTTCCATTAAATGACTGCAAAGGCTTTAAATTTAGTTGATTTATGGAAGGTGCTGAGGAGTGTGTGTGTGTGTGTGTGTGTGTGTGTGTGTGTGTGTGTGTGTGTGTGTGTGTGTGTGTGAGTGTGTGTGTGTGGGTGTGTGTCATATCTATATATATATATATATATATATATATATATATATATACACACATACATACATATATATATTATTTAAGGACACCCGTTGCCATGCACAAAGTACAAAGTTTCATCCTGACCTCCTGCCAGTGCCTGTTTGGAGTTTGCATGTTTTCCTTCTGTCTATGTGGGGTTCTTCCCACCTTTGAAAAACATTTTGAGTGTTTTCATCTCAAAATCACCAATGGAGTGCTTGGCAGCAGCACAGACTTCACATGGTGTCCTATAGGGAGAAAAGATGCATATACCAACCACTTTGGGCATCTACTGTGATGCGGAGTATCCCCAAGATAGGAAAACAGGGATCATAGACTGCACACCGTGGTAAGGCTTACCACTAATTGGTGCAAAATATAGCTTTAGATTATTTGGTTATGTTGACTAATGTGTCATGGGAATTTGCCGGCGATAAGTGGGTTGAGGTCCCGGCCTACTCTGACCTATGCCAGGGACTCATGCTAATGGTGGGTGGAGTATATCTGCCTCCATTGGCCAACCAAACATGAACTAAGAATTAACTATACTTGATGTAGGTTCACTGACAGGATGAGCTTGAAAGTGGATGACATGATGGTACAAAGGAACATATGTATTCCAGAGACAAGATGAAAGGGCAGTGCAGCAAAGACGCTTGGCTTGGGATACAGAGTCTACTACTCAGGAGGAGGACAGGCTAGAGATGGTGTGAGAATTGTGGTGAAAGAGAGGGTTCAGAACATAGTGAGAGATATGTTCAGAATTAGTGACAGACAGGAAAGTATAACCACTTTAAGGATAGGCTTAAATAATGGGACCACAAAAAACAAAGTCAGTAATACTTTTGAGAGTGTGTCAGCACTGCAGTATACTTCAGACACAAATAAGGTTAAAATTTTTAATTGGAAAAACTGGAGTATTTTCAAAACTAATGAGGCTATTTTAAAAAGAGTGGGAGATAATCTTCAATTTATATACATATATAAAAATGGCTGTAATTTAAAAACATTATTTAAAGAAAAAAAAGTGCTCCAACAACAGCAGTGATTATTAAAGAATGAGGTAAAGAATCAGCTGCAGGCAATATCCAAATATCTTACCAGGTGATATTTTAAAGTTGTATGACCCAGTAGTTTTAGAAGTCACTTTGAGACAGGGGAACTCTGGAAGTATGAGTGTAATATATATATATATATATATATATATATATATATATATATATATATATATATATATATATATATATATATCTTAAGTGAGGGAAGTCATGCGAGATTTGGATGCATGCATAAGGGGTTATTCTAGTTTCTCTAACTTCTCTCAACTGTACTGTGGAATAGGGACAAAGGCTGATAGGCAGAGAGCCTCAATTACAGCAAGAAAACAGTTTAAGCTGAGAAGAGATATCTTAGCGAATAATAATCATGCAGCTTATGTTCTATGAGAAAGGACTGTAGCATCTGATATTCCAAATATTGTGGAGAACATCAGGGAAGTTAATAAAGATAGTTCTGGTATAAATATAGGTGGTACTGGTGTAATTAATAACAAGAATGATGTTACGGACAATAAAAGTAATGGTGTCAACAACATAGATATAGATAACACTGACCAGGATATGAATAACACTAGTACTGTGGCGAACACTAGCTATGCAATGGTTGCTTCCACTTCTGAGAGCGTTAATTCCACACATAACACTGGTCCTTTTTTAATGGACAAGATGGGCAACAAGCGGACACCAAAATGGTCAAATTCGACCCAAAACAAAGGCAAAAGGAGGGGGAAGAACAGGAGGAAGTGGTAGTCTCTCAAGCTGTTGTGGACTTTGGACTTGAAATTTTAAATTTGTCACATGTAACACTATCTGAACATATAGTTTCAGTTTTGAAAAAAGGTTTTTCATTCATTCCCAGCTGTTCAATGAATGTTGCTAAGGTTATCATTGATTTCAGGTTATTTTTAAGAAAATTAAATTTGAATTACATTATGCATGTTGTGAAAGATGTAGATTTTTCATCAAACAAAAAACCCAAAAAACAAAGTATTTTCAATCCTCCCTTACAGAGTACATTACAGGTATTTCAGGATTTGTGTAAGTCAGATTTTAGGAAGATTAGAACTGAACATAAGATTTCCAACATACAGTTTCAGTTTTGAAAAAAAGTTTTTTCATTCATTCCCAGCTGTTCAATGAATGTAGCTAAGGTTATCATTGATTTCAGGTTATTTTTAAGAAAATTAAATTTGAATTACATTATGCATGTTGTTGTGAAAGATGTAGATTTTTCATCAAACAAAAAACCCAAAAAACAAAGTATTTTCAATCCTCCCTTACAGAGTACATTACAGGTATTTCAGGATTTGTGCGAGTCAGATTTTAGGAAGATTAGAACTGAACATAAGATTTCCAATTTAAGTGATGAAGAGCATCAAGCGTTGTTATCCCTAAGTAAGAACAGAGAACTCAGAGTCATGAGGGCAGATAAAGGTAGTAAGGTAGTAGTGATGAACACTGTTGGCTATTTGAAGTCTACTGAAAACATGTTACAGCAGGACACCACCTATAAGAAGGTGGAGATTTTTGACATCAAGAAAAGTTATTTATGATTGCATGCAACTTTATTTGATATGTTCTGTCAAGGTGAGATAGATAATGACTGTTACAGTTATTTGCAGGTTAATCATCCTAAAATGGCTGTACTTTTTGGCATTCCTAAAGTGCAGAATAGCTGCACTAAACCACCTTTTAGATCTATCATATCTGCAAGCAAATCTAAGACCGAGACAATTTCTATTTGGCTTGACCATATTTTAAGTATTGTGTTACAGGCATCCAGATATTACTTGCATGACTCTTGGCACTTACTTGAATTTTTGAGTAAGTTAGTAGTTACAGCTGGACATTTTCATTTTGTCTCATTAGATGTTAGATCATTATATACTAGTATCAATCAAGAAGTAGTTACTGAATACTTGAGAGAATATTTAACACATAATACAAGTTTTGAGGACACAAAGATTAATACTATTTGTTCTCTTATGGATCTGGTATTAGATAACAATTTTTTTAAGTTTAATGAACAACTGTACAAACAAACATCAGGTGTGGCAATGGGGGCAAGGGTCGCCCCAGCATTTGCAAATTTAGTCATGGCAAATTGGGAATCTAAATTTCTGACTACACATCCTGCAGCAAATAAAATAATTTTATACCAGCATTGCATAGATGACCAGTTTTTTTTTTTTATGGCAGGGAGAGTATGAGGACTTTGTTGAATTTTTTTTTTACTTAAATGAAACCACTAACTTTCTTGAGTTTAGTGTTAGTGGTTTTGGAAAGGTTATTAATTTTTTGGATATACATTTGACGTATAATTTTCAATGCAATAAGTTCACCAGTAGCATTTACAGAAAACCAGTTTTTGCTGACCAATATTTACACAGAGACAGTTTATATCCACCTCATATGAAGAAAGGGCTTATCAAAGGGCAAAATATTAGGTTGAACTGTTTGACATCAGATGACAAGATATTTTTAGATGATTTAAGTTTTTTGATGTCTTTGAATACAGATGTTATAATGACAAATGGCTCAGGAAAATAGAACAGGAGGTACTTACATTGAGGTATGGGGTAGCCTGTCATATTTTGTAAGCTAACACACATGGCTTGGATATAAATGTGAGTAGTGTAGTTGACATGTCCAGTGATAAGAATTATTTTTGTGCCTTTCCTTTACCTATAGTCAACGAAATGTGGCTTATAAAAAACATCATCGTTGAAATTTGGAAGGTTTTGTTAGGCAATAGAGATTTGGTTACATCTATAGGGATGTGTCCTAGATTCACTTACAAGAAAGTCATTAACATCAAAGGTATATTTGAGATGGGATTTAAACAAGACAAAGATGACAATGGAACTGCAAACAATGTAGGATTGTTAGTAACTCTTCTTCAGTTAAATTCAGTCACATTAATAAAACTCTTTGGGCCAAACATTACTTTACATGTAATAGTGAATTTGTGGTATATGTTGCGACTTGTCTATCTTGTCCAAGTTTTTACATTGGAAAGACCATTAGATGTTTAAAACGTAGGATATACGAACATCAGTTAGCCATCAAAAAGAAAGATTTTACTAATTCATTAATGGGACCTGCCACAACATGCACAGATTTTAAGAAATTTTCATTTTTTGTTATTGATAGTGTCAAGAATGATTGCTTTTCAGGTGATTGTAAAACTTTACTTGAATGTAAGGAATCATTTTGGCAGATTTACCTGGCTACAGATCGTGCACTGCACCAGGTTTGAATCAAACTATTATCTTGAAATGTTTTTTTACAAATTAAGTAACAAGTGTTTAATAAATGCTTGTTACTTTTTTATTATTTTAATTTTCTAATTTTTTATTTATTTTTTATGTAAGTTATGTGTGTATATAGATTTTTTAAGTGATATGGTTTCATAATATGAATTAATATATTTGTAAGGTAATTGGACTAAATTTGTCATGTGATTGTGAGAATGCTATTTATGTCACTATGGGGGTATGTTAAAAGATTTTCTGAAGAAGTTCACAGAAATAAAGTGGATAAAAGTGTTAAACTTTGGTGTCCTTGTACTGTTTCCACTGGAAGGCTACTTAGTGTTTTCTGGTTAATATATATATATATATATATATATATATATATATATATATATATATATATATATATATATATATATATATATATATATATATATATATATATATGGATTCACTTTAGAAACTCAAAATACAGAAATATCAAAATTCAGTATCTCAGCCTATAAAGTTGAATCCTGAAAACAACAAAACCTCAGAGGCACGAAATTCAAAACCTCGCACACCGGAGATTTTGAATTAGCACTTCTGGTGTTTCGCTGTTGTTGTGGATTCAAGTAAGTGTTTATTTGTTAAGGGTTTTGGGTAGGGGCTGTGGTGTGTGTTAGTGTGTTTTGTTGCTGTGATGTGTGTGTGCGAGGAGAATGTAGCTTGTGTGGCGGTATTTTGTGTGTGTTTCTATGTAGTGCGACCTCGACGTTAGAATATTTAAGTAGGGGTGTGTGGGGGGGCGCACCCCCCCATGAGGGGTGCAGGGGACTTGCCACCCTGCTTTTATGTAGTAGAGAGCTTGTGTTTGTGTATGGGGAGGAAGGTGTGTGTGTGTGTGTGTGTGTGTGTGTGTGTGTGTGTGTGTGTGTGTGTGTGTGTGTGTGGAGTAGAAGCGCTTATTCAAAATCTCTGGTGTGCGAGATTTTGAATTTCACTTTTGAGTTTTCATTGTTTTTAGGTTTCGACTTTATATATATATATATCCTTCAACACAAACAAGCACTGAAGAAAAAAAAAAAAAAAATATATATATATATATATATATATATATATATATATATATATATATATATGTGTGTGTATATACACACACCTGTCCATGCTTTGCTTTTATAGGTAAAATGAAACAGTGTTGAAAACAAGAATATATAAACATGTTATGACAGTAATTTTGGTATTTTAGAACAAGTTATTCAAGACCCGGTGAGGGGGGATGGAAATCAAAATTAGAATACAAACAACTAAACTAGTGAGGCAACTCAGATTAAATGCTACCTTCTCTCCCAAGAAATCAATGATTATGTTTCCATTAGTTCAGTTCTTAAACTTTGGGCAGCTAAATTATAATTGTTTTAAGATTAGAAACATAAGAAATTTGTGAAGTATGGAATTTATTTTAATTTTTCATTGTTACATAATTACATATGTTAACAAAATATAAAATATTTAAAATGTCTTATATTGTAATGTGTTTTTTATTGCATTTATAAGAAATTTTACACATGCCTTTAAGGAAAGCATGGTTATTTAAACAGCAAATGTGCATGACTGTAACTTTTTCAGATGATGTCTGGTAGCATCATTAATTCAGACAAATGTGCTTAATGTATTGTTTTTATGTTTGGCTATTTTGGATTAAATTAATCAAAATACCATTTTGTATCGGGTGCTGGTATTTTGGACACCATTCTACAATGTGCTGGTATTGTTTTGGAGATTCACATTCCCTAGATCTAGTGTTTGTGGAGTTGTTTGTCTTGTGGAGATATATGAGAAGGGTTCTGTTCAGGATGGATTGGAATGCAAGACATAGATTTCCAAGTGAGAGTCTAAGACTGAGTACAGAGACACGGTTTCAAACCTGTCTTGCTAACTCAGGTTTATTAGACCAGTAATTATCTTGGTTAGGAAGTGCGGGGTCTTTCTAATTCTTTGATGTGTCTGGACAGGTACATACCAATGGGAGCATTGTACTCTATAACTGGTCTAATAAGAGAAAAGTGCATTTGGATAATAACTTATTTTGACTTGAATGAGAGCCTTTAGACATCAGTTCTGCTAAATGGAAGGATCTCCAGACTTACTAATGCTACATGCTTGTCAAAACAGAAAGATTTTTTTGACCCAGATGACAAGATTCCTGATTATCATGTCAGTTTGGAGTGGAGTTCAAACTAAGGTACACATTGGAGATGACAGATTTTTGCAAAGTGCAACAATATCACTCTTTTGCATTTAATTTTAGTTCTTTTTAGTATATCACTGATTATTAAGGCGTGTTTCCTGCTGTAGTGTCAAGGGTGTTTGGACAATAACGTCCATTTTGCAGTCATCAACAAACTTTGTTATCCACAGATCTGGATTTATTGTTTGAAGGTTGGAAAAGTATATGCCAAATAGGATAGGGTCCCAGCACCAAGTCTTCTGGTACACTACTAGTTAATTTCTTGTTTTCTGATGTAGCACCTGCTACTTTAACAATGTTAGTTTTTTTTAACCAATTTACTATTTTCCTTATCAGGTACATGTCTACATTTGGGTCTTTAGTTTATTTATAATTTCAGAATGGGGATGGCGTCAATTGCTTTTGCAAGATCTGTGTAGGTGTGTAGGCTATGTGGATAGAGTAACCACTATGCACAGCCACTGTGACCTTCTCAAGAAGTTTATTATGTTGAGTAGACATAAATGGCATTGTCATTTGCATCAGTTCCAATTTTTCCATTTTGTATATGGGGTCTGGTGTCACATCAACAGTGACCTTCACATAAAGCCAATGTTCAGACCACTGAGGTGGCTAGTCCTTACCCTTCAAAAAAAACAAGGTGCTGAGAGTCAAGTTGTATCATATTTTTGATATCACATTTTAAGAAGTTCAGTACACTGCATGCCACAGCCCTGCAGATTAGACGAGTTAGACTGACAGGTCCATAGTTCCTGGGGAATCACAGCAACAGTCATCCGTACTTCAGGTTAAACAATTTTAAGAAGGGTTCCATAATATCATATTTAGCAGTATTCATCACGCATCCAAGTTTGTTGTCTGGTCCCATTGAAGTGGTATTGTTGGCTTTTGAGAGCACAGTTAGGAATGCTCCTTTAAAATAATAGGCAGTGTCAGGGATTCAATGATTTCTAGAATTTCAATGACCATTTTCTGGGTAAAGTTTATACTAAACTTATCAGTAAAGATATTTGCTATGTCTTGTACGTCTGAGTGGAGGATGCCATTTTGTATTAGTTCAGAACACTGTTGGGTGCTGTTTCTTAATTTTTTAACATTATAAAAAAAGATTCAGAACCGTCTTTGGCTTCAAGATGTTACCTCCAATTTGTAGTTAACTTTACTCTTCCTGGTGGTAACTTTAAGTTCTTTACAGATCATTTTCAAAACGTCTTTAATGTGGGCAGATTTAAATTTATAAATAGAACTTACAAGTTTTGTTTTTCTACTTTTGATATAGAACTTAATAATACATATAGAGTACCCCTATGCCAGGGGTATAAATACTTTTCCAGGTTGGAATAGAACTCTTGGATAAATAGCAGCTAAAGACACTTGGGGGATGGTGGCAGTACAAGAAAAATTCAAAAGCTGATTGTAAAATTTGTGTAGGTTTGTTCTTTTGCAGTCCTTAAATTCAGATTTTTTCACTGGCAAGATGTATGATACATTAGAAGAGAAGTTCACTAGTTTATGATTGAATTTAGTCAGTAATGGGGATGCTTGGGGATATATTGGTAAGGAAAAAGTGTAGAATATTTTGCCCCAGTGGGTTGGTTAACTAATGGCATTAGGAAATAATAATTTATTAAGCCCAAGAATTTTCCAGCAAACCCACATTTTTTGGTACAGGTGCACTAATTTATTGAAGTATACTACAGTTAAAAAAATCACCCATCAAAGAGGTATTTTGTGTTATGAATATTTCAGAAAGCACATTCAGACATCTTTCATGGTGATCTGGGGACCCAGAAGATGTCATATAACAGCCAATACATTAATAATTTGCTTTGTTTAGGATAAGTTGAAGTTCTTTGTAAGGACAAGTTAGTAAAACAATATTTTTATTCTTTGATTGCAACTGGATTAAATCTAGCTGATTTACGGGGTGATGAGAAATAGAATGTTTTATTTACACAGGACAAGGTTTCATTTTTAGGAGCTGCAACTGCTCTGAGACAACTGTTGCATGACTGAGATTTTTCCAGCCTCCCATCCAATACCTTTTGTGATTTTCTCTTCCATGACTCTTGAGTTGCCCATCCCTCCTGAAAATTCTACACTGGAAAATCCTCCCAGTCTCATCTCACTAGCAAATTCTGGTCAACAAAAGAAATCAATCTGTTAAGGCCCTTTCCTTAGACTGTTAAGGCTTATGTTACCCTCTATTTCATACCTTCCCACCTCCTTAATACCTGGAGTATTAACCAATTTTATTCCATCTTGGTCTTAAAATCTGCAACATCTGCTACAAGACTACTGATCTCTGGAGAGCCTGTGAACTGCTTCTCAGGACTCGGTTTGGAATTAAGGCTTCTGTTGTGCTTCTAAAGAAGGAAAGCACAGAGACACATAATGGCTTAGTTTTGCTAGAGACTGTTGATTATGGGAGTGCTGAAAACTGCTTTTTTAGAGCCAGCTTGGGATTTAGTGCTTTGCTCATGTTGCCAGAAGAAACAGAATGACATTGACCCCTGACTGTCTCTGACTGGGCAATGAGTCAGACTTCCCTCCTTGGTCAAGTTGCTGTCTTTCTGGAAAACATTTCAGTTTTAGTTTTGGACTGCATTAATAAACTGGACTGCATTAATAAACTATAACAAAAGGAAAATAAGGAAAACTTGTGAGAAATCCTCATCCCCCTATTTAAGGACCATATCACTGAAGATATGCAACAAGGAACGTAAGACCAATTTGAAAATATAAAGTAGAGTGCAAGATTAAAATTGCTACAGATACCAATGTAAACAACAAAATGATCTTTAGCTATATCAGGGAATTAAAGAATAATACCCAACATTGCACTGAGCTCATCCATAATAGTATCACATGTTCTGTTCCCGGGGATATAGCAAATATATTGTCAGACAGATGTAGTGGGAATAATTAGTATTCATCCCTATTTATAAAACAATTATTAAATCCACTATGGAATATGATGTGAAGAAAATGAAACACTGTCATCTGTGTTAGCATGTCTGGCAGGAGATTTGTCTATATTTCTCAGATTGACTTGTATACCAGCATGTCTAATTGTGAAAATGTAAATAAGTTTTAAAATGTTGAGTATCTCCCTGCCTATACAGAATGTTTAAAGAATCTGTCAGTGTTTTGATACATTTCTAATTGCACATGTTTGTGAGGGAGATTCTAAAGTACAAACTGCAGAGAATCAGCTGAACAGTAGGTGATATCATTAGAATGTTCCTGGTTGCTTGGTGATTATTTGAATGGTCGATTGACAGGAAAAAGAACTTTTTCCAACAGCTGACTGTTATTTTTAAAATAAGATTAGGAAAGTTTAGTTTAGGAATCAAAACCAGAAAGGAAGCAGTTACTATAAAGGCTGTCTTCCGAATACTCGACACCTCCAATAACTCCACCAAATATACCAAGGTCCACCACCGTTGTAAATATGAAAAGTTTTATTACAAAAATAATCAGAAAATCTAACATGCCAGGAATATCAGTACGGATGTAGCGCTTTCGTCTCCCACTGGAGACCTCTTCAGAATCAGTACATAACATATCTTTATTCCTTATATAGTACCCATGAATCCGTTAATTAATTAATTAATTAGTTGAATAATAAGTAAATCCAATTGATTAAAAGATACACATATAATCATATTCACTGGTGTACGTGTATTAGAAATATACGATGGATGCTTATAGACATCCATAAAATGAATTAAGTAGTTTACATTTGTATGCCCCTAGTAAACATATATAACATATAACATATAATAAGCATCCATCGTATATTTCTAATACACGTACACCAGTGAATGTGATTATATGTGTATCTTTTAATCAATTGGATTTACTTATTATTCAATTTATTAATTAATTAACGGATTCATGGGTACTATATAAGGAATAAAGATATGTTATGTACTGATTCTGAAGAGGTCTCCAGTGGGAGACGAAAGCGCTAAATCCGTACTGATATTCCTGGCATGTTAGATTTTCTGATTATTTTTGTAATAAAACTTTTCATATTTACAACGGTGGTGGACCTTGGCATATTTGGTGGAGTTATTGGAGGTGTCGAGTATTCGGAAGACAGCCTTTATAGTAACCGCTTCCTTTCTGGTTTTGATTCCTGGTTTGAGTAGCGTGTGGACTTGGTTATTTGTAAAGTTTAGTTTAGATAGAGGTTTTTCTAGAATGATGGACTTCTATCCTACAGTTTAATTTTACATTTCTGGTGTGTGAATCCTGGTGTTTATTGAAAGTTATTGATTTACATTTTTAGTAATCATTTTACTTATTATTAAATGTTTTTCATTACTTATATTCTTGCTGGACAATCAATGGTTTTCTTTAGAGACTAGAGAGTGTTCATACCTGTTTGATACTCTCCAGGTCATCTTAAATGCCTGGCTGCTTCTGGTCATACTATCATTTATTTTGATATTTAATTTTTAATAATTGATCACCCTTTGAAGGGTGTGTGGACCTGTCTGACATGGTGGCAGCATTACCATTTGTACTGGGGAGGGAACACAGCTGGAAATCTGTGTCAGGCTTCCCATAAGTATTTGAGTGTGTGAGATATGAATTTATTTTGAGTGTAAATGAGTCAGAGGTATTAAACTGGGACACATTGTTCTGAAGTGTATAATGAGGGATTACATTTGGAGTAGACAGAGGAATATAGTCCAGTCCCAGGTAATAGAGCATGTTCCTGTTGTGCTCTTAAGGGAAATTGTGGAATTTTATTCTTGTGTGCTCTGTGCTCTGTACTCTGGTGTTTTCCATGATGCTCCTACAGTGGAGTTAATGGTGAGGATTGAGGCTCCTTAATTACTGACCTGGATTTTAAGTGGAGGACGTCATATTTATTTTTGGCAGTCTGGTGGGATATTGACTGGACATCACATTAGATTGGTGGCAGTCTGGTGGGATATTTACCAGATGTCACATTAATTTGTGGCAGTACAGTGAAATATTGGCCAAACATCACATTTAATTGGTGCAGTCCAGTGAGATAGTGGCTGGACGTCACATATGGTTTTGATTTTTGTGTCTGTTTTAGAACCAATAATGCTAAGCTATAAAGGCTATATTTTTTTTTTAAATAAAATAAGAATACTTTCAGATCTTTTATATGAAATTAGACTGCAAAAGCTTATTCTATTTTCTGTCTACTACAGACAATTAAAGGGTGATTTTATTTGGATCTATAAATGTCTTAAAATCCAGACCCAGGTTAGCTAATGAGAATATATACTATACACTGTAATAGACATACCAGAAGCAATAAGTTTATAGTAAATATCAAGATGATGCAGTCTAAACTGGGTAATAATTATTTTCAATGCAGAGCAGGAAGAAGATGAATTGAAATTAGAATGGTTGGTAATTTAGTGGTGTCTAAAGATAAGATATATTTATGGTGTAGGGAAAGGAAATATTGGCCTTTATTTAGGTGGAAAGTGGCCATTAATGATCTCTTGTAAGGTCCATGGCTAATCTTTGAACATTAGCGCTAACTTTACTCCCCATCCATACATTCTTACCCCAGGTATCCCGGAACATTTAATTTCCTCTGTAATCACCTTGGAGCAAGTCTTACAGTCCTTGCAACATTGCAAATATAATACTTTCACTGGGGCCAGGTAATATACCATACTGCAGTTTCATCTGTACCGATAATGCATTATTTGAGCCTCTACATTAACTGTTCAACCTCAACCTAGCTGCAGAGATTTTGCCTGATGCCTGGAGAGCAGACATAGTGACTCCCTGCATAAGGGTGGTCCCCCTACAGACACAGGTAATTATATGCCCAACAGCCTCACCTTCTTTTTATTTAAAGTCAGTGGAATGTATTATAACAGAAATCATTTATACAAGCATAGGGAACTTAATTTATCTAGAGTCCTGTCAGTTTAGTTTTGTGAAGGGCAGTTCCTGCTTCCGGAACCTAGTAAGCTTCTTTGAAAAGGTTACAGGGATTGTGGGCAGTAGTCATTCTGTGCAAATTACTTACCATGTACTTGTCAAGGCTTTTGGCACTATCACCCATGTTTGTATTACTGAAAAAAATAGATAAATTTAATGTGACCCCCTATATAGTCCACTGGATTGCAGGTTGGTTATCCAACAGATTCCAGGCTGTGAGGGTTGCTAGCACCCTGTCTGAATTTAAAATTGCATCTACTGGGGTTCAACAGGAATCAGTGCTGAGTCCTCTCCTCTTTGACATTTATTTTACCGACACCCAAGTCAATATCCTAGAAGTGTGGTTGACTAAGTCTGCTGTTCACTAAAAAGCTGGGCATTGTCATCTGTTCATCTAGTGATGTTAAACAGTTGTAGCAAGAGTTAGAATATGCATACACTTTATGTACCAAAAATGGACTCAGGCTAAATGCAATTTGGTAAAAAAAGCTGCTCCCATGTCACATGTTATAAATGATACTCCTCTTCAGACAGATGTGGATAACTCTCTCTTATTAGAGCATCATGTTTCCATCATAGTCAGGAAATACTTCTATTTGTTCCAGTTAATTTCCAAAGGAATATCTTCAAGATCTATAGAAGTCATCCTACTACTGTACTTTTCCCCTATCAGACCAGTCATCAAATACAATGCCCCTTTAGTTTGCACAAATCCAGGCATATCACTCAATTGGAAAGACCCTAAACATTTCTAACCCAGAGAATTAAAGGCCTTAAATTTTTCAGCTATCATGAAAGAGTTGCACAGCTTTCTTTATACTCAGTAACCACTGGCTGCGCCAATGTGACTAATGTCTCATTTTTTAGCCATGAAAGAGCAAATCCTATCTGACCTCCTGTTACTTTGTAAAATGAGTGGCTCTACAAATACCTGCACTAAGGAATCTAAATCCTCACCAGCAATCGAACAACACTCAGTGGAGGGATTAATTCCTAACTCACCATATTCATTGCCTATAGAATAAGTTATCAATATAGGGCAAACAAAGTACTGCTACGAGCAGTGAATGGGAAAGCAAATATAACATTTGAGAATTTACCACTGCTCATCTGATGAGCTGAACATTATCAGATGGTAAAGTCTCTAGAATGTTTGTATATGCTTTCCTATGAGTCCCAGAACTGCAAACAGCTATCATCTGCATAAAAGTTAATAAACTAATATGAATGTTATAAATTACAATGGCTTAGTTTAACCACCAATCTAATGTGCTGATTGCCAAGATGAAAAATTGAGGAGATATAAGGAGGTCTTGCCTCATTCTCCTACCTGTTTAGCATAAATAAGTTGAACCCATCTACATAAGATCTCATTAAATTTAATTTACTTAGGACTGTATACAAATGAGGCCATTGAATGGATTTAAAGGCATTCCTAATACTCTTGAGAACCGAGGCACATCACTGCCTGATTCTGAGCTTTTATTACCTAAACAAAACCCATCAGTATTTTCCAGGCATTCCCTGATTTCTTTCATTAACCCTTTCTGATCATTGTACACTAGCTTAGGTGACACAAGCTGAAGTTAATGAGCTAATATAGAGGATTATATTTCCATACTGGAATGCAAAAGAGAGATAAAATGAAATTCATCCAGAGTCATTAGTGTAAGTCAAGATTTAGGCAAGGTTGTCATGTTTAATGAAGTATGGGCACTTAAACTATCAACAAGGTCATTTTTATTATACCAGCTGGCACATTTAAAAATACTAATAAAAAACACCTGACCTCACAGCCTTATTAGGCTGGAGATGAAGTAACTGCTTGTGTTTATACTAATGCTCTTGAACTGTTAAGCATATCAACTTATTTAGGTGAAAGAGTCCCCACTGGAGGTAGCACCTAGGTAACTCCATTAATTAACTGCAGAAAAGGATCTGGAGGCTGGAACAGATTCATTAGTAGGAGCTGAATATATTCAAAAGGTTGCCTTGTAAGTTAGACAGTGCCCCATTCTCTCTTTCTGGCAACTACTTCTTTCTCTTGGACTGATACTTTTCAGGCTTAAATGCCAACTTCTTCCCTCCTCTTTCTCCCTGGACTCAGTATTCGTCCCTTAACATCATATAGGTTAGTTCTGCTTGCTGTGTGCTAATGAAACTGATATCTGCACAAAAGACCACGATCTTGCTCATGTTTCATTCCTTTTCTCCATGCCATACTCCAGAGATTTTGGAACTTAGCTTGTTCTTTCTGCTTTATACTTAACAAAACTTCTTTTACAAAGTTAATGATTTGCCCCCTGGACTAAGTTTTATAGTTTTACCAAAGCTTTGCATGTACATCTTCTACATGTGGTGATTGCTGTGAATGCCTTTCCACTGCCTGGAAAGACATGCCATGAAGTTCTTTTCATGTAATAATAATGGATGAAATCTCCATTAGCTGACTTATGTACCAAGAAAGTCAGGGATGAAAGGCTATCATCCAGGGGTTGTAAACTGAGATACTCTGCTCTTCATTGCTGCCTTGATATTCAATGGTGAATAGGAAGAGGTTCAATATACTGCCATAATCTTTAGCTTTTGTGAGGCAGGCATATTCCTTGTGTCTCCCTCTAGGATGCAGCTGACACCAGACATCATGCAAACATAAGATGTATATCCACACTTGACCATTCTAACCACATGAATTCATTTCATATTTCTCCAAGTGGATTTGAATAATAAAGAATCAAAGATTATGTTACGGTACCTTGCATTGCTACTGTAGTATAATGATATTTTGTGAACTCAGATTTCTGAAAAGATCATCCCTTTTCAGGCTATATATGTTTATTCATATTCAGACCTCATTTTCTGTATCAGGTATTATGGCAATAAACTAATTGTTTAACCTGATCATGTCTGGTCATAATTCCATTTTGCACTGATACGTAAAAGATTTATACTCTTCATTCATTCATTTCAGCACAAGTGAAATGTATCTTCTGTCTAACCACATTTAGGATTAGCTAAAACTTTATTTAGCTTTCTGGAGAAACGTTATATCCACATTAGCTTGTCTAAGTCTGTTCAGGAATTTTTTTTTTCTGCATGCATCCCTATATCTATTACAATTTATAAAGTTAATATCACTTGATGCAAAACTGTCCTTCAACCAGACATTGAAGTATACTCTAGTGGATT
This sequence comes from Protopterus annectens, assembly GCF_019279795.1. Taxonomy (NCBI): domain Eukaryota; kingdom Metazoa; phylum Chordata; order Ceratodontiformes; family Protopteridae; genus Protopterus; species Protopterus annectens. Next base: position 1,120,678,965 of record NC_056727.1, read on the forward strand.
TTAATTAGAAACACAAACCTAAAGAAAGGGCACAGCCCTGGGTTGTAGGAGATGAACCCTTTACTGTGACTCAGATACATATTCATTTAGCAATACAGGCGCTGGAGAGGTCCGACTAGAAGAAGGGAAGTGAGTGGTCATTGTTGACTCAACCATCACTGCATGGAGAAAGGTGCACTAGAGGGACTTGTGGATTCTCTGCTCTTTACCACCCGTCTCTCATTATATGTGGAATAAATGGGTTAATGAGGCTCCCTGGGAATGAGCAAATAGGACGTAATGCTCTTGCCTAGCCTGGGTTTTCTAGCTACTTCCCGCCTAAAACAGATATGAAAATTATGTGAAAGTAGAGGAGCAAACAGGTGGGATCCATAGAGGCAGGAGATTGGAGAGGGGGGGACTAAGAAAAGGTCAACAATGAAAAAAATGCCTTACCTCAGGAAAATGTTCTGGATGCAATTAAACATGGAAACAGGGCATAAATAAAATGTCCTGTACAGACCGCCTCAAGGCCCTATCCCTGTATTCTGTCTCCTACAGGCTATTGAGGGGAGATCAATGCCTGGTATACAGGGCATTGTCAGATCCCACTCTGATGGATCTCCTGCATATCCACAAAGCACCAGAATTACCCATTCTAAAGACTTAAACCTTGCATGTGATATAAATAGGACCTTCTGAGGAGACAGGTAGGCATACCAGACACCACCCTGTCTCTGGAACAGGCTCCCCATCCAATGAAGCAGAGTTCCTCCCTAACTCAATTTAAGTGTAACTTGGACAATTGGATGTGGAACAGGAAATTTATCCCTGGTTTGGCACCTATATCTCTAATGGACACAGGCAACCTGTAAATGGTTCATTTTTCAGGCCCCTGCTTGTAAATGTTTCATCTTCCAAGCCCCTGCTTACACTTATCAGGGGTACCAGAAGTTGTCAGAGATTTGGGATGCATGGCTAGGCTTAAAAAGGCCCTTATGTTCGTTGGCCTAGTAAACACCTATGAACCTACGAACAATTAATACTTGCAATAGATAAACTAAACTAAGATGTCTCACATTTGTCAAATAGAAACTAGGTGATAGCATAGAAACACCTCTTAAACATGAAAGGACAGTGAAATACATGGATGATCTGTAAGGTCTGAGAATTTAATGTAAAAAATATCATTATTTTATATAAATACCACAGACACCTTAACTCAGACTTGTATTATAACTAGGTAATGCATGAAACAGCCATTTATGCCCTTAAAACAAGAAGAACGTTGCATTGTTTCAGCAAGGTTTATACATAAGAAACCTACAGGAAGCTATTTATAGCCACTAAATAAGACAGATTTATAAGTTCTATGACTGTTGTTTTGTGTCCCCCCTTTGGGTTCAGATCAAGGATTTAGTTGGTATGCAACTTTAGGGCCCACTGCTGAATACCCCCAATTTTTGGATGCTAGCTGCTGTTTCCTCTACTTTCTTTCTTTCTTAGGTTCAGAAGATACATTTAATTCAGCTTACATTTATTGTGTATTTATATGTAGCTTCCTATGCTGGAAAGGCTCATCCCTCCCTTGAATTGATTTTTTACAACTTCTGAAAAGTATATTAATTTGTTTAGATGTGAGTTCATCCCTTTTCAGTGGGCAGGGCTGATTCTGGGGCATTATAATCATGTTTTCTCTTTTTTGGCATTTTTAGGTGAGGTCATTACTTCTTAGCTACTTGAACTGGTAGTCCTGTGGACTTAGGCTGTCTTGGTACACATTGCTGGTAATTTTCTTTGTTCATAATTCTGTTTTTTTTACATGACTCTGTTTTGCTTTTTGTCAGTGCATGCTTGAAACTGTCAAAGTTATGTATGTTTTGTGGAGTGTTCTTTTTTTATGCAACAATATGAGTTTGTTCTTTTTCACCTTTGTGACAAAATATACTCATGAGGGAACATACATGCTAGAAAGGAAGCTAATTAGAATATAGCCACAATCCATGTAAAATGTAATACCTTTGTTAAAGGAGTCTAACACATAAACCCATGAAACACTACTATAAAATCAATTAGCATACAACAATATGCCTTATGTACCTCACATCATATCTGATAGACCGCCTGGAATTTCAAACATCAGGCTCACGTGTAAAACAGAAAAATGTAATTAATCAGTTTATCTACAGCACAACTTTGTAACAAAGATACATTTATCAACCTAAGTGTTATATGTTGGGCTGGGGGAAATCACTCCCATCACCTTACTGATGCTTGAATCACTTTGCTCAGCTCTACAGAATAGCCTGTTTGCCCAGTTTTAATTCAAAGTTCCAATGTGCTCATGGCTTAAAACATTCTGTACAAGAATGTGAATGACATTAATAGAACAGCATTAAAGTTTCTACAAAATATTACTGGCTAACAGACAGTATCTGATAACTCCGAATCTTCTTGCACATTATAAGTTTGACAATGATTTTTTTACAAGCAATTAAAACCAATTTAAAAACACAGTAACACTCTAAGCCTAATGTTCTTTCCCAAAGAGCCTACTCAAAACCACTTTATACTTTTAATATATAATCACAGATTTTACATTGTAGAATGTTAAGTAGTTCATATCCCAGGGGGCCAGTGGACACTTGGTCATATGACATTTCTGGTAACTAGCCACAGGCCACTGTGCCTGCCCTAGATAACAAATACACAATTGTCGATGAGTAAAAAATATTTTTTTATTTCAAATATTTAGGATGTACACATTATTATATATTCACATATTTTTACCCGTGTTTAAGAAGGACAGAACAAGAGTGTAACACAACAGAGAACACTTAAATGAGAAAAGATAATTGAAGCACATGTGAATCAGATTGGGAAAACCAACAGTCTAACATAATGATGTTTGCTGCACTCAGTCTCTGAACTAAGATTGCTGTAATGTATGTGGAAATGGCAATATTTCTGTGTTTCATTTCAGATGCAATGCCAGGAATTTTATTTAATTACACTAATTAATTCTAAATCAAAGATTTTATCATTGTACTTTAATGTGGACTAAAACAATTAGGAACAAAGCTTTTTCTTAATTATTTAATTTGTTTTTATTGCTTAGTTTCAGTAAGTGTAGCAGGCAATGAATTTACTGCAATTCAACAAAACTAATTCTGTTGGACAGGTTTAATTTTTCAAGTAAATTGCAACACATTTGTAGACATAGCAGTATATTATTTTAGATAAATATCCATACCCTAAAAAACCCATTTAGGTGGGATATGCTGAGTCATACATTTGATATTTAACAAGAGGCTATGTCATTTATAGTAGGTCAGTGAAAAAAGACTTAACCATCCATAAGTGAGCTGAAAAATTCAGATGATTTCTTACCTTTGTTAAAAGAGTAAAGGTAAAATAAAGTTCATCTTTATTTTTTGTTTTTGTTCAAGCCTTCGTATATTTGAATAAAATATATAAAATGTCTCTGGACTTTGACACAACAACAGAAAAGAATTTAATAAAGTATTTGTACAAAAGTAAAATAAAACTGCTGACTAGAACAGCAGTTGTTTACCCAACAGATTGTTGGGTCTGTCCTATAATGTTTTGCTATCTTACCTTAAAATGATTTAGTTCAATTTCTTTGCTCTGGGGTCATAGTCGAGTCCCAACTGTGGCACCATGTTTGTCTAACTTGCATAATATATCAACAGCAACATATAAAGTAATAGCATACATGACAAAGTTTGACACTGGGTGAAATGCAGATTTGTTTTGAGTACTGAAAATCCAGGAAAACTATGTAGCCTATTTATTTAAGTTTGGACAGATGAACTGTCATACAACTATTATCTGCTAAGAGGTGTTGTTAATTCACATACAAATTCCATTAAGGAAATATTACATGCATCATATAACAGAGTTAATGTTCTTCATAGTTTAATTTCTCTATGTCTTTTGCTTTTCTAATACCAAGACGGGAATGGATCTCATTTCTAACTCAAAGTATGATAAAAGTTTGTGAAATTAATATTGTTTCAGTCTTTGATGCCATCCAAAAGTCCTCTTCACAGCATCGGTAATATGTCCATAACTGTCTTCTTCTGCAATTCATATGTAGTTCCATGTGTCAGAAACATATCTAAATAGGACTGTAAATTCTTTGTTATGAGACCCATTGCTCCTACGGGTCTACTTCATGATGTCGAAAGCCAACAATATCAAAGCTGATATTGTTGGCACCACAACATCGAAAGTGCAGAACATCGTGCAGGTAAATGGAAATCTCCGTAGGGGAAAATTTCCGTTTACCTCAATGTAGTGCAGTCTCAGAGTTGGAATATTTAAGTAAAGGGGTGTTGGGGGTGCAGCCCCCCATGTGGGGGGTGCAGGGGGGTTTGCCCCCCTGCCTATGCTAGTTAGTTTTTATTTTTGTTTTTTTTTTTTTTTTAATGTTATTCGAAGTTTTACTACATTGATCACTAGAGGTCGACCTTTCGTAATTCGATGTAGTAAGATTTCGATAACGTGATATAGACATGCTCCTACTACTACTGGAACTTTCTAGGTATCCTGCCACATTGCCCTCATTTCTGCCTGCACATCTTGGTATTTTATGACTTTGTGTCTGTATGTAAGACATTATAATCATTGGGTGTAGCAATTTCAGTGATAAATGCTACTTTTGTCTTTTCTCAGATCTAGTTTTTGAACTGCTGATAATGGGAGATCCCATGTGATATACAATTCATCATTCTCTAAAATGCTTTGTGGCTCATGTTTCAAATGCTTTTCAGCTACTTCAATATTGTAATGTTTGTACAATACCAACTGCAACAGTCTTGCCACATTATTATGCCTTTCAGTATACAGGTCCTCTCCCATTAGTGTATCACACTAAGCACAAGATGTGAGACTGTTCCAGGTCTGTTATTCCCCAACATGTTTGATGGACTTTGTAAAACCAATGTGTACATAGTCCACTATCCCAGGCCACCAATATTAATCTTTCATCTTTTGGTTTAAATTCACCTCTCCTTGACCATTCTTGTGTCAGATCCTGCTCAACATGAGGTTGTTCCAGCAGTTTTCTCTACTTGCAGCAATATTTATGCCTTTTCCACATTTCTTTCTTATTATCTGATCCTTCACCTTATATTCTTTCTTTTGTTTTTTGGCACATTCAGTTGCTGCCTGATTTTTGTCTACTTCTGGATTGCATTCCATTGTTAATGTTCTTCTGTGTAATGTCATGTATGATATTTAGTCTGTAAATAGGGAAAGTCCGACTTGGAACAAGCCAATTTTCAGCAGAGGCCCAAGAAGAAATGCTCCACATGCATGTCTTTGAATCTGGGAGGAAACCAGAGCACCTGGAAGAAACCCACATGGATGCAGGGAGGGCATGCAGACTCTGCACAGAAGTTACCCCAGCCAAGAATCACACCATAGAACTTCTTGCTGTGAGGTGACAACACTACTGCTGCACCACTGCGCCACCAAATTAAACATCTGACTGAGCAGAAAATAAACATATTCCTGGTCAATACTCTTTTAAACTATAACAAGTCTGATCAGCTGGTTAGAACACAAAAGACCAGACAACTATTATTTCAGCCTGAAACATTAAAGAAAAGTGCAGAAAAAACACACAAAACTATATTTGGGATTTCTAAGCAATCACATACTACTCATAGCCACCTTTTGTGGTCTTGTATAGTAAGCAACAGGAAGTCAATTCAGAAAAGTTTGCTGCATTTCAATGTGATGACTCACAAGTGAGCAGTATATTTCCAAACCATGTGCAAATACTGGAGTCCATAGGTGTAGCTTATGTAAATTAGGCCCCATTTGACATGGATAATTATGTTTCCTTGGAAGTTGTGCATCATGATGATTCATAGAAATCTGTACTATGCCACATCTGAGCAGAGCAGCATAAGCTGAAATCTTTGATGTATTCAGCAGATTCAAATGAAACCATAATGACATGTAAATGAAAACTTCCATGAAAGTAAGCACAAAGTATGCAAATGTAGGAGAGCAATATGACTGAGCAATTCAGAGACATGCACAATACTGATGCTATTTACCCATGATGACTTAAATTGAATGCCATGGTTTATAGACTACAGGATACTAGCCATGTTAAGCCTAGCAGCAGCAGTCATGTAATAGCATTTGTTATTAGCTGCAGTCAGAGATAATACTGACAGTGATTCATCTTCCAGCCACCCATAGTAGCAGAGACTGTAGAGCCAGCATCTTACTTATCATTAGCTGACAGACTAGCACATAATCGATAACTTCCTTGTTGATAGAGACATAGCTATACTGTGTCAAACAGGAGTAGAACTGAGTCACATGTGTGGTATAGTAATTCCAATGGGCATGAAGGTACATATAGCATTTACTAGCCTAGCTATAGGAATCTTCCAGAAGCATTGGAAGACTTAACCAATTCTTCATTGTCTTGTTACAAGATGTGGAGGAGCTTAGCTGGTCCCAAAGTGCAGTAGAAAAGACCAACACCATGTGGATATTCTACAAGGCTGCATGTTTCCTTTAGTTTCTGGGTACCATAGATCACACCCATGTTTGTATTAAGGCCCACCTGGTCCTCAGAGATGGAGATACTGAAATAAGAAGGGCTACTACTCCCTGAACTGCCAGGTGATCTCTAAGGCCCAGGGCATTATCTATAGTGTGTCTGTGCATCACCAGGAAATTTGCATGATTGGCACACATTTGCCACATGTTTGACCTTTACCAATGGGTCTTAGGAGGTGACTTCCCATGGAGGTCACCTGGCTAGTAGATGTACATACATAGTAGTTAAAATAATCCTATATGCTGGTAGAAAGCATACTGGCAATATGCTCCTAATAAAATGTCTTGTGTGTTGTGGGTGACCAGAAGCACAGCTATGGTGGGGCAATGGGGTCAGCCCCACTGGATGCAAGGTGCCAGGGAGAACAATCTGCAGATCCATTTTTTCTTTTATTTTCAAATTAATGCTCCTAATGTAAACACATGGACAAGCAGCAGAGCTAGAGGGTTTAGGACCTGGTGATCTTGAAAGCACTTTTTGTTTTGCTTTCGCATGAAGCGTGTGCATGTTCGGGACCTGGTATTATTCCATAGGAAAGAAGGAAGAAGTGTCAGATTTTTTTTTTTATTGCTCTCATGCAGACCAAGTTTGAGGGAGTAGGGCATTAGGACCTGATGCTTTTCTTCCTAGGCAGAAGCTCTATATTGTTGAAGGGACCTTTTTTGTTGCTCTCACTTGCACTGGGTGCCAAATAAGCTTAAGCCATGGCTATGGACTCTCATTCATGACCCACAGTCAATGGAAGAAATGTCATACAGGGCAGTCCATACTAAAATAAGAAATATGGAATGAATCTTTGGACTACATATAGCCTAGATATATGTGGCAGAATAGTTGTATTGCCTGCTATGCTACAAAATATGGTCCTGCATAAGAAGGTGGTACAGGCCAATAACCCCATGTTAGGACAAGCCATAACTAATATGGTAGCAGAAACAGGACAGGGAGAAAACACAGGAAATACAAGTAAGGAACAGTGCTGAAGTTGAGGCAGAGATGGGTCCATTATATTGCAGCACTAGGAAATTGACAGCATCTGGTCTGCAGCTATGGGCCTTGCTACATATAACACAGAATATTATGATCTATGCTGTAACACAAGCTATGCAGGACACTGTATGGTCTAGTCAAACTGTGCTTCAGGCATTGGAGAATGCACACAGAATAATGGGGACAGGACACTGGCAACACAATGACAGATGAGTGCAACACTACAATGTGGAGTAGAGTCAAAGAAGAAGAATAAGATAGCCACATAGTCTGAAAGATTGTTGGGTGTCAAGCATCACATCCTCCAGTGCCAGGGTTGAGGTGCTACAATGAGACCATTGATGGTACATGTTGTACTTCAAGATATGTTGGGGCTGGAACAATCTCATGGCAAAGATGGGATTGAACTATGGAACATTTTAAGGACACCCTGAGGAGGTATCAGATGGGAAAGCCTAATGAATGTTTCTTAATACATCCGGGGGTTTCAGGCAATGTGTCTTCAAGCAACATTTATGGTGTGTCAGCAGGATCTGTGTCTTCTGATGTGGGACACAATGTACATGCCCAATTCATATTCAGACCCTCTTATGGCCACAGACACCACAGTTAGGTGTGACACACTGGAAGGACAATTGTGAAGTGTCAGACAGAAGCATCTGTGAAGGCAACATTTACCACCAGCAACCTCAGAAAAGGTGTCACCTCATTGGGCTAATACTTCAGGTCCCTGTGCATTTGGCATGTGTCTGCCCACATACCATGGAACACAATTACCAGCTTTGCAATGCTGTATGTAACAGCTGTTTGCACCTGGATGATAGACCTGCACATGTGCTGGTTGATTATGAGTGCTACATGTATTCTGGGGACAGTATGGGAGTTGCAGTTGTGTTGGACTGCCCTGCACATCTCACCTGTGATTTGTAGACCCACATTAGAGGCAGTTTACATATCAGAGGTTTCACCTGGTGGGGATACTGGTGGAACCTGTACTGGATTGTCACCTGCTAGTGCTGTACCAGGCTCTGAGGAGACCATGTGCTCAGCAGCGGCATCATCTTCTTCCCATTGCGTTTCCATCATGCAGGTCTAGTTAAGGCACAAGTGATGGCATAACCATGTTCACATTAGTCTACAGAAGATGCTGTGGCATTGCCAGGGCTATTTGTGTTTGCCTTTCAAGAGGCTGGGGGAGGTGCAGGCTCCAGCTCTGCAGATGACATGGCAAGTTTGGTAGTGCCTTGTATTTTGGATTCTCAAGAGGGAGGTAAATACATTTCTTGTGAAGCCAGACAGGGAGTTTCACTTGTGGTAGCATGTCAGTGGGTGTGGTGGCTCATGGCAGCTGAGGTGCCCTAGTAGCTAAATACCCACATTGGTGACATGGAGTGAATTCTGGTGCAGCTCAATGAATCATTCAGCAAGTAAGATCCAGGCATGAGGCTACCAGAGGAGCAGTCGGCCCATGACATTGGTTACCCAGCTATGTGATGCCTTGAACTGTTGCCAAGTTTTTTGGATATGATCCTTGATTTCCTTGTTCTGTTGAATGTTGACAGTGTGTTTATTATTTAGCTGTGAATAAACTGGACAGCACAAAGTGTGATTTTTAATGTTAAAATTTTAACTATAGATGCATTTTTAATTAACGTATTTTTTTGCAGGCAAACAAGTGTGAAATGCATTATTTGGGTGACTACAGTTGTCTGGCACTTAATGCAGATGAGTAAGGCTGTAAGCTGTTAAAGAGCTGCATCCTGTAGTACATGCTTTGATTCCCTCTGCCTTCATTTGTCTTACATGTGATTCTGCCAAATTACTTCACCACATGGTACTTCTGGTCTGCTCCTGAAAAGGGGCACTTGTTTCCAATGGTTTATCCCAGGCTGTTAGCAAATGCATTACACATTTGTCTTTTGATTCCTGAACCCTTTGCAGAGATGCTAATTAGCACTTCACTACATACAATTGGAGTATGAATCCTTGCATGACTCTTGTAGTTTACTGGGTTGCCAGATGGATTTTTGCTAAATGATATTCAAGGGAAGAGAAGTTTACTGATTCAAACACTAAGTTTGTTTCCAGTGTGCGAGTGTTTTCTTTAGAAAGTGGCTGTCAGTGTTTGCTCTGTAAAATTTGAAATAAAAGTTTTAAATAAAATCCAAATCTCTGTAATTTCTGTAAAAGAAAAGAAAAAAAACATTATGTAAACTGACAGGTTTGAATAGTGATGGCATATAAGTATGGCAGTCTGAGGCCTGATTCATTACCTTGCATAGGGTGCCATTAGTCCACAATCTGGCTCTGAAACTGGAGATGTCTGCTGAAACAATACAGCATTATGGAGCATTCAAGTAGGTCAGACCTGTACCGAGTTATTTTTGATGAAGGAGAAAAAACAGGTAGGTTAAAAATGAGATGTACACATGCAAGTCCCCTCCTTCCCAAAACACAGTATGTTGTGTGCATTAATATTTCTGATTTTTGTATGACTTCTGGGTTGTTGAACAAAACCTGCTGCAGAGTTTATGTTGCATCTAATTGTTTTACATAATTCATTTCACTAAAGACTGAATTTCTTCATTAGTCTGCATGTATTGTGTAATACAGTCTCAATATGTTGCATTTTAGTAATATATATTTTGCAGTACCTTCTTTACAGCCTCCACCAACTGCAGATGAGTGATATAACCTGCTTTATTTGGACAGTTTGATCTTCATAATCTGTGTAGTTGTTGCATAGTACTTTGATACAGTCTTCTCTACAAGCTTGGATTATGAAGGATCTCTGCATTTAGTTAAAAACTAACACTGTGCCAGTTAATGCAGAGGGCTAAATCTGTAACTTGTTGGTGAGTTGCTTCCTGTGGCAAAGGTGCAGGGTTTGAATCTTTCTACTTTCATTCACCTACTGTGAGATTGAGCAAGTCACTTAACCAAATAGTGCTTTAGAGCAAGTTGGTATTTCAGCTAGGCTCCTCAATAGTCTCCAGGACTGCCTATCTAGTAATTATGAACCTGTTATCATTGTTTTCCAGCAATTCCCTATTGCATAACTGATCTAGTTCAGGAAATGTTATGACAATATCACCAGCACACAAATGTTTTAATGTTACATAGGCAATGCATTCTTCATGGGCAGCAGGCACTCTATTTGTAGATTAAGAACTGAAATACAAATGCATTTGCCAGCAGCAAACTTTTCATTAGTAATAGTAATGTGAACTTATTCAGATAACTTTTATTTCTGCAAAGATTGTGCACATTGAATTAGCACATGTTATCAGGTGGTTAATATTTATTATGCTCTCATGTTCTTTTATTTGAACTGTGCTATAGTTGGTTGGGTCTTATGATATGATGGTAATAATCTTTATAAAATTTCATTTAGTTCATCCAAAGCTACCAATAAAATACATGTAATTTACATCTTTATAAAATAAGGGGTACACACTGTCAACAAACTGGCTATAACTGCTGGTGGGGATGGGGTACACACTGTGGATGAAAGTAGTTATGCTCTTACCTGGTCATTTTTAAACAGTCTTTAATCTGGCTTTGCAGAATAGTTTGTTTGTGTGTATTACATTGGAATACCTGGGCTACTATGTGTTTGAGTGAAACACATTTGAAATAAATGCAGTCAGCAATGTAGCTATAGTTGTTGGGTTTTGGGGATGTATGTGAATAAAAATGACTGACCCTGCTTAGCTGATAAAGGTAAAGCACTTGAAAGACTAGCATGCATTTGTGTTAAGCAAATCAGAATATTTTACTGTGTCCATTTTTTTATCACAAGCAGGCATGCGATGTGTACACAGTCAATAAAGTGGCCATAACTGTTGAGTATGGATATTGGAGGATTATAATAATGACAATTTGAATGGCCTTTTATGGCTGAAATGTTCAGAAATGGGGTAGTTTAGTCATTACTGGTTCACAGATTTTGTTTCACCGATACCAGAAAAAAAGTTCAAAACTACAAATTTAAAACACACTTTAACAAATGTTGCTATATTAAACAAGTAATACAATTTAAAATAATCAAGAAGGTAAGTCAGTGTTTCTCAGAATATCTCTAATTTTGCTTCATATTTGGTCTGTTCTTTATAATGTTTGTGTTTTTGTCTGGCAAATCTGTATTTTGTTGAATATTTCTCAGGGTTAGTGAACTTATTTCCAAGGATTTGTGATATTGCAGGAATTCTGAATTTTGTTTTAAAGCATTTGTTATTGCACTTAAGCTCAAAACCAGTTTGTTTTACATTAAGAGGGTTATTTTGCACTCTGGTGGGAGCAAAGCTAAATTCAACCCATCCAAGTGGGAAACTGTCAGTACAACATTTTATTGTGTATTTATCTAACTGACCTGAGGGATTAACCGTGTAAAGTCTTTCATCCTGCTGGCATAAACGCTGATGTGTAAATGTGGTTCCCCATGCCTTGTATAAAAGCAAACCTCTCCAGTTTATAATCCTCTATAGCAAATGCTCTCCATAGTCTCCCACTGTTCACAGCTGAACAACACAAATAATACACCATGGCAGTTAAAGGCTCATTGAGTAAATTAGAAGTATCTGATAACAACAAAACACAGCCACCATGGGGAAATGCATATCCACAGAAAACTAAATCTATCTAATTTAACTGAATTAGCTGAGAGCCACTGGCTAGTTGAGTTACAAGCTGATAAAACACCAGGTTTAAATGGCATTTTTCCTTTAAATCCTTTGTTAGTAGGGCAGAAACTAAAGAAAAATAATTGATTGGTTAGACCTTTCTAATGAATGTTGTTATTGACAGACCCTCAACTGGTTTAATTGGTTTATTTCTTTTTTAAATTGTTGCTTTGAACAAAGTGTTTTATGATCTGAAGAAGGCATCAGCCGAAAGCGCTTATCAACTGTTTTTTATTCCTTGTAAGTAACTGACACATTTAAGTTTTACTGAGTTTCTAACATTAAAGTTTTATTTCCTTTTACTACTGTATTCAGTTATCTGTGGATATGTATTTCCCCATGGTGGCTGAGTTTTGTTGTTATCGGACTGTTCTAACCTGCTTGAAGAGCTGCTAGTTTGTCCAGAGCACAGTACCACTGCAGGCATCTAACTGGAGCTGCTCAACATTTGGTAAATTTGGTCAGAGGTCTGGAGAGATTCTGTTGAAATCCAAAGATTCCATTGCTAAAATCCAAAAATAAGTACTTTTTAAGCTTTTTTTTTCACTTTGCTGGCAGTATTTTAACATTTTGGTGATTTTACTGTATTTTTCTGCACTTTAAAAAAGCTATTCTGTTGCCTTAAGTAGCTAGTACATAGCATAGACTAGATTCAGATCTGCTGAATCTAGACTTTATTGTAACACTTGAGCACTATTCCAGCCATCTTACATTAGGAGGGCCCTGCCTGCACCCTTGTGGCAGAAGTATGTAGTCTAAGCCTCATCTGAGTTTGAGGTTACTGAAGGAAAGCTCATTGTGTGCTTTCCCATTGGTAGTTTAGCTTATATTTTTTAATTTCACCTGTATTTAAGTCTTGCATTTACATGTAGCTGCACATCATGCAACAGAGTTCAATGGTGCCCCGTAGAGATGCAAACACCCTGAAAGACAATTTTCTCCTAGACATCTGTAAGTGAACCCTCCCAAGCTTCCCTGCTGCATTACAGGAAACTCAGTTGAGCACTGAGAAACATTGCCATAGTTTTCACCCCTAGCCTTCAATAGAATAAGACCCTTTGTTAATCCCAGAGCAAAATCTGGTCAAACTAGCTCACTCCCCAATAGTAGTTATGGTAAAAACCTGCCATAATGGATGGTCAATTTCCAACCATTTCTCCATCCATCCTGACTGACATCAGCTTCCTGAGGCAATGTAGTAATTGCCTCATGTATACTGACAACCACATACTCCTAAAACAAATACAATATGTTAGAGATGTAATTACATTATGAATTTGGAATCAATTCTCTCATGCAACAACGAACTAGACATAAACAGGTTGCCAGTACACATACATCACCTCTCACACAATACAAGGTCACAACACATAAACCCACATACATGGAGGTACTCAATGGAAGCCTACAAAAAGATTAGAGGCCTCCCAAGTGCAAACCACTTCCACACACTGCAAAGCAAATAGAATCCGCTGCACATAACAACACACTTACCAGAGTCTCAGCAAATAAGCCAGTAAGGCAAAGCACCTCAAAACCAAATGTTCTTGTCATAGGTGACTTCGTAGTGAGACACACAGATGTTTCCCTCACCAGGCTGAACAAGGAGAAGGTCACAGTCAGCTGCCTGTCAGGTGCCAGAATACATCAAATCACACACGCACTGAGGTCACTCAACATCAATTACCGTTATTATTTGTTTGTAATACATGTTGGGGTAAATGATTTAAGACATACCTCTCTGGACTATATGAAGATATACATGACCGATCTCTCAGATTATGTGTCCTAGGCAGTCCATAGCCCTAAACAGCATTCAACCTTCACCCAGGTTGATGCCACAATATAGACAAAAAAATGATTGACTAAAAACAATTGGTTTAGCTTTTAGTGTCAATCCAGGGGGATTGAGTATCTGTCAGCCTGGGAAGACATGGTTGACAGACCACGCTGCTTTGCCAGAGATGATCTTTACCTGTCTCCTCTAGGGTTTTGGATACTGGCAGAGGTGCTTGCCTCCCCCATAGTGCCTTTTTTAGGCAATGTCAAAACAACAAAATTTCCTATGTAAAAAAATCCACTCGAGACAAACTCAAGGTTATGCTGCTTAATAATAGGAGCTAAACAGGAACCTGCACTCCCTGGAACCACTCCTCACCTTGGAAGATGCTGATGTCTGTGCAGTCACTGAGACATGCTTCAATATCGCAGAGAGCATCCCAGCTGCGCAAGGCTACAATGCCTTCCAAACATTCAGATCCCAAATGAATGCCAAAGAACCAAAGGTGGAGGTTATTCATCTTCATTAATGCCAAATACACCTCCTCAAGACTGGTTAAACAGTATGACCCTCTTGAGCTTCAAGGTTCAACTAACTGTAGGTAAAACACCCTACCACATCATTGCTAGCTACAGGTCTGCCACCATGAACCTGGAGAAGCACATTTCTTACTTGGACTTACTAGAGTCACTCACTATATAGCCAAACACTAGTCATGGGAGATTTCAACTATCCTTCACTGGATTGGACAACATACACAAGCACAAGCATGCTCGACCTGAGGTTCCTGGACTTTGTCATTACAAATGCCTTGGAACAGCTAGTCTGGATCCCCACAAGGGGCTCAAATGTCCTAGACTTAGTGCTCACCAACATCACTGTACTATCTCCTGTGTGTTGCCCTCCCTGGTAAGATCAGACAATAAATCTGCCTCATTCGAAGCAACGATCAGACTTGACATCCCACAGGAGGAAAAAAAAAACTGAAAAACTTCTCCAAAGCAAACTGAAGCCTACTAGTCACTAACACAGCCAACAGTGACTCCTATGCAGAGGAGTACATAAATGTCCTGTGTAGCCACCTAATCAACTGTATAGACTCAGCTGTACCTTACTGGATCAAAACCAGGTCCTCGTGAAAAAAACAGGCCACCTTGGTGGACCTCAAGTATTAATACGTTATATAATAAAAGGAAGAAACAGATGTCTAAGAACAAGAGGGAACTTACTCAGCAGAAGAAGAATGTCCTCCACAGCTTGAAAAAGCAAATCAAATATGTTGTAACATCCTCTAAAGCTAGTTACAAAGCTAAATTAGCATCCCTTGCTAAGGATAATCATAAGGCATTCTTTAGCTGCATCCAAAATCTAAAAAGGAATGCCCAACTATGTGCCAAACTTATAGTGGATGGTAGCTCTCATACTGAACCTGAGGAAATTTCCAACCTGCTAGATGACAGATTTGACGCAAACTTCACCCCCTGGTCCCCACCAGCCATACCCCAAAGTATACCTATTATCTTCAAAAAGCATGTTATATCCACACTCTCCAAGGCCAAAAACACAGCTTCTGTGGGACCAGATAACATCCCAAGCTGCTTACTAAACAATCTTAAATAAGACCTAGCAGAACCACTTGGCAGTCTTCTTAACCTCAGCCCGAGCACTGGCTTTGTTCCAGTAGAGTGGAAAATAACAATAGTAATCCCCTTACACAATGGGGGTCCAGCAAATGACCCTGGGAACTATAGACACATAAGCCTTATCTGTAAGGCCATGGAAAGAATCATCATGGACATTATCAACAAGGATATAGACAACCTTCAACCTCTTGACCCGACTCAATTTGGCTTTGTTAAGGGTAGATCATGCTTAGTGTACCTGGTGGACTTTTTTGAGAATGTCGCCAAAGCCCTGGATGAAGGCAAAAGATTACATGCTGCCTATCTTGACTTAGACAAGGTTTTGACACAATCCCTCACTCAGATAATTGAGAAAATCTCCCAGCTAGGGATTAACCCATACATCACTAGAAGGGTAGCTAACTGGCTCACCGACAGAATGCATACTGCCAAAGTTGGGGATTCCACCTATACAAGTAGACCAGTTACTAGTGGCATACCACAAGGTGCTGAGCCCTGTACTGTCTGGAATCTATTTCTTGGAAGTCCAGGCAAAAGTAGATGGCCTGTGGCTTATCAAGTTCACTGATGATTGCAAAATGGGTGCAGTTATTGAGTCCCCAAATGATGTTAACATATTACAAAAGGGGCTAACACAGACAAATGATTGGTGCCAAAGCCATGGACTAAATCAAAATGAAAAATGTTATTATTATCCCCTTTGACAAAGAGGAAGTCCCTGCACATTACAATATTGACAGCACCCCCCCCCCAAGCTCAAACCCAGGGGTGTGAGAGTTGGGAACAAAGGCTGATAGCAATCTAAACTTTGATCATGTGTCCACAGTGGTAAGGAAAGCCCTCAACATTGCACATCTCATAAGTAAGGGCATCATGTCCAATATGTTATAACTCCACTGTACTTGACCCTCATCAGACCACTAATAGAGTACAACACTCCCTTTTGCATGTACCTCAGCAAACACCTGCAGCAGCAGCTGGAGAGACCACAGAAGTTTCTCATCAAGAAAATTCAAGGCCTCCAAAACATGACCCACATGGAAAGACTGAAAGCCTTGTCACTGTACTCTGTATCCTATAGGCTGCTGCAAGGTGACTTGTGCCTGGCCTACAGAGCAGTCTCTGACCCTGCCCTAATGGAAATGCTGCACAACCGCAAATCACATGGGACAAGAATCACTTGCTCCTGGGATCTCAACCTAGCCTGTGACATTAACAGAACATGCAGGAAAGACAGAGAGATATCTGTAAGAGATTGCCACTCCTTTGGAATAAACTCCTAATTCACATGAAGCAGAGCTCCTCAATGACCCTATTCAAGCGCAGCCTAGACAATTGGATGGGTGATCGTAAATTCACCCAAGGGGTGGCACCTATGTCCCTCATGGACAGGGGCAGTCAGTGCTGATCATAGACTCACTCTGTGAATAACGACCATCTAACCAAGGTCAGTTAAGAAACAAGGGCATAACATGGCTAGACTTGTAAAGGCCCTAGGGTCATTAGCCTAGTAACCTCCTAGGAACCTATGAAACAGCTGTATTTGATTAGCAGTCACATTTGTGTGTGTGTCTGTGTGTGTGTGTGCATGTGTATGAGTGTCCGTGTGAGTGCATGTATGTGTGTGTATGTATACATACGCATGTTTTTAAAGGCATGTTTGCAACTGTCTGGATATGTGTGTGTGTGTGTGTGCGTGTGTGTGTGTGTGTGTGTGTGTGTGTGTGTGTGTGTGTGTGTGTGTGTGTGTGTGTGTGTGTGTGTGTGTATGTGTGTGTGTGTGTCTGTACATATATATGTACGTATTTATGTATCCGTGGATGTATGTAGGACCATTTTTGCAGCTTTCTGCATGTTTGTGTGTGAATGTCTGAATATATGCATGAGAGTGCGTATGAGTCTGTGTGTGTGAGTGCATGGGTATCAGTGTTTTTGTGTATGTGTGTGTGTGTGCGCGTGTGTGTGTGTGTGTGTGTGTGTGTGTGTGTGTGTGTGTGTGTGTGTGTGTCCATAAAGTGGTTATAATGAGCAGGTACTGAGGTAACCTGTGGATTAGAGTTAGTGACACCATTTGTTTTTTGATCATAGGTTTTGGTCATTGACCTGTTGTAATAGAGCACCACAATTAGTATCAACCATTAATTTGCTTCCTGCAGCCCTCCCTTCCTTTGAAGTCACCAGCTGCCACTGTAAAAAAGTCATCCAAAGATGTGTGAATTTGGTGACACTATGTGATTATGCTTTCATACAATCTATGCTCTCTGTGAGGATGGTGGTGTAATATAGTTCAGATGCTAACAGGAAGAGATGTGCAAGCTAAATATATAATTGTATGCAATGCAGAGAGATGGCTGTGATAACACAGGTATATTACACCTACCGTGTACCTCCAGGATCAATTTAATTCACAGCTTTCAACCTCTTAGCACAAAAAATCTGGACAAAGCTAAAAATAATAGGGAGACAATACCCCAAAAGTAGAGACAATTTTTAAATATTGCTTTTATAAACTTAGAAAGTTGTTAGAATAACAGATCATGTGTTCCCATGCATTTTCTGAAGGATAGGTAGTCTGAAACTCAAATGCCTGTTATTTAATGAATTAATTCCACACCAAATCATAAATTTTACGAGGAAAAGACCATAAAATATGAAGCAAAAATCTGGACATTCTGCAAAAATCTGGACAGTTGAGAGGTATGATAGGGTTGAGGGCAAGCAATTTGTATTTTAAAGGCATGGGGTCACTTTGAGTAGACTTGAGGTGTTGCTGATAAAATTTATTTATTTGTATATTTATTTACAACATCACAACTTTATAAGGTTGAATGTTAATCTGCTGCTCAATGGTAAACTATTTGCAAATTAAAGGAGTAACTATTGTTTTTGAGATTAGAACAGGATGAGACTTTAAAAGACGGGAGTTCATTTCATCAAGAAGAGACTTTCCTCACCATAGTGGGCGAAATTACTGAATTCTATAGAGTCTTTGCATACACAGACAAAATCAGAAAAGACAGTGCCTCACTCAAAAGAATTCTAATCAGAAACAGGGTATTTTTATAGCCAGTGCAAAAGTAAGATAAAATAAATAATGCTTGTTTCTACACTAAAAATGTACTGATGGCAACAAAGTATTTTTTACATGCTGCAGCCCTGCTCTGCAGTCCCACAATCAGCACTATATTCACAATATTATTCTAAGCTCTAAGTTACTATTTGTGCTAAGTCATTGTTTAAGCAAGAGTTAGGTATTGTTCTGTACTGTTACAGATACCATTATTATTAACAGCACTGAATAGAACATCAAACATTTTTTAGCCATTCTATGACTCAAATTTTTAGAAATCTAGGAAGCTGTTATCCAATCACTGTGTACGATGTGTAAAGTAAATGAACCCATTCCCCCAACTCTAGCACAAACCTGCATGCCACCCCACCCACCGATCACTGGTTCAGTGTAAAAATGAATAAAAAATAAACGAAATATGGAAGGATTGTAATATGGTCAGTTTGTACTGTTACTAGGTTCCAGAGTTACAGATATCATCTCCTGTCAATAAATACATACAAAAGTAAACACATACCAGCAAGAGCAAAGTGCTCCTGAATTCCAGCGTGTCTGTTTTTCCAGGCAGTCTGTAGTCGTGTCTGTTTTTCCAGGCAGTGTGTAGTCAAGTGAGTAAAAATAGCCAATATTGGGATAGTGCTAAGATCGTCTGGTAAGACAAGAGCATCCAGCCTCAGGTGCTTAGGTGCCAAGTGCTTTGAACACAATAATATGACATAGGCTTCTTACACGTGCCCTGTTGCTGTTTTCACAGGGTGTGGTGAAACTGAGTTACCTTAGCAGTTGGCACTAGTCTTTAAGTCCTTTATCATGGTGATGAGATAATCAAAAGTCAGGATCCATCACTAAGGCAAAAATAATAATTAAAAAAAATGTAACTTGATTCTTTGGATGCGGGGGGAGCAAGTCTGTTGGCAAGGAGTTACAACAACAGCTTCTTGTCACATTTATTTATACAAAAGCCTCCTAAATGATTATCGCTTTGCTGATAACTTAGTTGCATCATATTATAAGCCTCCAAGGCAATTTGTTTCTGTGATAAAGTCTCTCCCCCGGATTCTCAAAAGCTTGCACTGAGTGCAAGATGAGTGCAGGAGCTCATGCAGGCAATATGTCTGCCGTGCGATCCAGGAGCAGCCAGCAGGGGCATGCACAAGAGCTCCAGCACTAATCTTGCACGGACTAAGCCTTGGTATGAAAATCACCTCATTTGCAGGAGAAATCCATACAAATGAGGTGATTTTGCAATCCAGGAAGCTTGCAATAGTCCGTGCAAGACTAGTGCAATCTGCAGAAATGTACTCGGTTATTAACCGAGTATATTTCTGCAAATCCAAAAACGGAGCTATGACAGCTCCAAATAAAGGATACATAACATTAAGGAAGCATACCAATGGCCAAGTATAAGGCCATTGGCATTGCAAACCGTTTAAAAAAATAAAAAAAAATCAGCTTTTATTTTTTTTCGCTGATCTCGGCTGTTTAAGCATAGGACAGTGGTACGCAAACGGGATCGGAGGAAAATAAGAAAATAAACTTAAAATGAGCATTCTAACTAAAAGCAGTATTCTGCCATGCAAGTCAATGGCAGGCATAAGACAACCTGGCCCATGAGTAATGGTTGCTAAGGGGGGGAGGCTCAGTGTGGGACATGTAACTATGCATTAGCAGGCAATCCTATGCAAATGAGGGGAAGGATAGTGATTCCCAGATTTCCCCAGAGTGTGAGGCAGGTCCCAAGAGTGTAAGAGTATAAATAGCTGGGTGCAAGACTAGGATATAGGTGACATCATGGGGGTGTGTGTCAGGCATACTGTAAGTGGATCGGAGCCCTGTGGCTTGGGATTGCTCCTAGCTTAGCACAGCTAAGCTAGAGGTGTGTCCAAACCTGCCTAGCACTCTTTACAAAGTGTAAGCGGGTGTGCGCACCATGCATCGGGTTTTACAGGAAGAAAAAGAAAGCTAAACCAGGAAATAGCATCTCTGTACACATTTGAGCACTCTGTTTGAGCGGCGCTCACACGGGCTTAAACAGAGAGGCAATGGGAAGGGAAAACAGCAGTAGGAAGGTAATCAAGGAGAACTAGCTTAGCTGGTAGGTGAAATGTATCAGAATCAGCCAATTACTCAGACAGCAGACCAACCCAGCCCAGAACACTACTATAAACTAAGCAAACACCTTCCCCTCTGTTTTTTTCCACACTCTACACCACTGGTGTATACAAGCGGGGAAATTCTAACAAACAAACCTACAAAATGAGAAGGGCTGCAGCAGGCAACATAGAACAATATGTGCAAGAGGCTGAGGGTGGTGAGGATGTGAATGCTACTGAACAACCCACAGTGAGGAGACGGAGAAGATTGTACAGACCCAGGGTAACCTACCAGGGGCTACATGAGATGGAGATAGTGGAGCACTATATGGTGGACAGAGACCTCCTACAGCAAATTGTTGAGTTGTGCCGGCCACACCTGACACACCAAACTGGCCTAGGGGAACCCATCCCAGTGGATACCAAGGTATGTGTAGGCCTAGATATACTAGCCACAGGTAACTCCCAAAGCACAACTGAGGATATCATGGGCATCTCACAGGCATCAGCATCTAGAGTATTCCACCAGTTCCTGGATGCCATGGCAGCACATGCCAGTGAGCACATATAATTCCTCAACACATGTGAGGTGTTGACCAGCAATATGTGTCACTTCCACCAAATAGCAGAATACCCTCAGGTAGTGGATGCTATAGACTGCACGCACATGCACATCAAAGCACCACCCGGTGAGCAGGGTAGGGCCTAAATCAACTGCCAGGTCTTATGCTATGCCCAGGGCATTATAATGAATGTGTGTGCTGGTTGCCCTGGAAGCTATGACAATTCACACATATGGCATCTGATGCAGCTGTACCACAGATTTGCTAATGTGGACATCCCCTATGGTCACCTAGTGGGGGATGATGGGTACCCACTGGAGCCGTGGCTGATGGCACCCATCAGAAATGCACACACACCTGAACAACAATGCCATAATGAGGCACACGCACAGGCCAGACATATAATAGAGCATGTGTTTGGGATGCTCAGGTCATGGTTCCAGTGTCTGGACATATCTGGTTGAGCCTTGCAGTACTCACCAGCTACATGTACCCACATTGTTATGGTATGTGCTATGCTACACAATATGATACTGCGGAAACAGCTGCAGCAGGAACAGCATGGGGCAGGGCCACACAGCCCCCCCTCCCCCATGCCAAGGTGTATACAGGCACAGAGTGACTCGGAGGAGGAACAACCTGAGCCTGCCCCAGTAGGTAGAAGGAGGCATGCCCAGTATGCCCAGGCCTTGGCAAAGAAGCAATGCATAGCATATGCACTGACACATTAGAGACCCAGGGAATGACACCTCTCTTTGACTCACACAGACAGTAAAAGGGATGCCAAACGTGACACTACCTGTGCTCAACCATGTATAGGAAGTGTACTATGTGCATCCAACATAGGCAGCCCTCCAGCACCATCCTCAAGTCTGGCACACCCTCAAAGTAAGTCAATCAACCTACCAATTGCCAAATGGAGTAGAATGTGTTGTTACCTGTAGCTATGGTATGGACGTGAGCATGCAAAGGAATTGGGTGGGCAAATGTTATGGCAGCAGACACCCATAGTGGCACCATGACATCTGTAACACATGCTGGAGTCACCATAATAGCCAGTACTGCACAGGGTGACAAAACCCACTGCAGGAAATGGGCTGAGTGACATGTGAGTCCATAAGACCCACACATGCCAGTCAGGAATGTGCACATACCGAACAACAGTTTCAGCCAGCAGGATAGTTGTAGACAAACACAAACAGATGCTGTACTATGGCCTCTGAATGAGCCCTATGGGTAACCCCTCCCCCAGGCCTACACAGACAGACTACAACAGGCCAGGCAGTTGGATATAAGTTGTGAAGGCTAGGAAATCAGAAACTAATATGTAGGTAATTAAAGCTAGGATCTGTAGTACACTGGTATGCCTCTAGCCAGCATGATAGGTAAGACTACAGACTGAAATGGAGTACCTGACATACCAGTACAGTCCTAGCAAATGTGTACAAGTGTCAGGTGTGCCCCCCCCATCCTACGTACACTTAAAGTAACAGTCAGGTGTGCCCCCCCCACTCCTATGTAGAAATGTAGAAACAGTCATATGTCCACCCCGCTATGCAGAAATGTAGCAACAGTCAATGCCAAATCACCGATGGATACCCTGCAGACACAGCATGCTACCTGTCAGTGTACAACACAAAGGTCAACACTGCAGCACAAACTACCTGGACTTGATCCACACATGCAATACAGATGACCATACTGGGCATGCTCACACACTTAGAGGAATGAAGGCAATGTCAGCCAACAACATACTGAAAGGTCATACTGGGCATGCTCACACACTTAAACACATGAAGGCCATGTCTGCAAACACCAGTGAACCAGACATATCTGGCAGTCGCAGTTCTTAGTGCAGACACATGTCAGTATGCACCACTCCTGCCTCTTATACACAGTGGATAGGAATACAGACATATATGTAAGGACAACATACTATAATAGGCCAAAGGTAGATGGACACAGATGTGTGGAAGAGGGTGACTGTGTCAAGGAGCCATCTGGGCCTGTCCCACCCAACACACAGCCAAAGGGCCCCAAACACATGAGATGCAGATGCCACTCACTGCAGATACTAGCTACCAGTATCTATCAGCACGACAGACTATGTGGTGCACGTGCCAGCTGTGCAACATGACTGTGCAAGGATGGAGTCATCTAGTAGCTGTATACACATACCTGTGACATATGACCCCATGTGTGTCCGCATGTGGCATGTCAACCCCTACATGAATGGGTTATGGCCCATGCACACACCGCCCTCCCCATAGCAGTATTATGGCAAGCCTGCTGAGGTCATCCAATGTGTAATACACCTTTGGGAGAGCTGTAGCACAGTAATTTCCATGGTGCGTCCCATAACTGTGTACTGCTGTAGTGATAAACTAGTTAGGTAGTAGTTCTAACTCCAGACTTTGCAATTGTGTGAGTGTGTGTTTATTTGTGTGTCTGTCTGTCTCTGACTGTGGAGAGAGAAATGCTTTTTAGGCTACTCACACTCCGTACAATTCATATACTCAACTTTGGCAAGGCTGCTGATGTCACTCACCTAGAAATACACCTCTGGGAAATTCATAACACAGTAATCTCCATAGTGTGTCCTGTAACTGTGTACTGCTGTAGTGTGATCTAGAACTGTGGTGGGGTTCCATCACCACCCATGACAGTTCTGGATGCTTTGTGTATGTTCCAATGTCTGTGTATAGAGGAAAGCATTATAGGCTACTCACACTCAGTACATTGTGAATGCCCTACTTTGGCAATCATGCTGATATAATTCATTGTGAAATACAACTTTGTGGAAAAAGGTCTGTAGTAATCCTTGTGGTGCGACCTATAACTGCTCCATGTTGTAGTGTGATATAGGCCTTGGTCAGGGGTTCAATACCCACATGTCAGTTGTGGATGTTTTGTGTGTGTCTCACTGTCTGTGTATGGAGCAATGCATTTTAGGCTAGTCACCTGCAGTACAGCTGAAATGCCCTTCTTTGGTAATCCTGCTGATGTCATTCAATGTGAAATACACCTTTTGGGAAAAAGTACTTCAGTAATGTCCATAGTGTGTACTATAACTGCGTAGTGCTGTAGTGTAATAACCTAGTTAGGTAGGGGTTCAACTCCCAGACATGACATGACAGGTGTGTGTGTGTGTTTGTAACTCGCATCTTGTGTAGAGGTGGTTGTGAGTGTGTGACACTTGTGGGCAATGTGGCGAGGGTTTTGCTTATTTCTTTTATGGTGGCCCTACTATATATCACAATGTCAACCATACAGGGATAACAGATGTAAATTAGCTGAGAGGCTGGAGTGCAAAGCCATACCCATACATGTGATATCAAGGCCAGCCATGTGTTTGGCTGTGGGGGGATGCCAATTCGTACAAGACGTATAGTGTGTGGAGCCTCTCAACCCTATTAATGATGCATGTGGACATATGTGTATTTGTTAATCTGCCATTGCTGTCTACAGATGTATGGCCATATATACCTATATAGATTTATATATCTGCTAATATATATATATATAACTATGTCCGTATACACCTACATAGATATATATCTGTGTACACATATGTAACGTGCTGTGTATATGTAGACATATAGGTGTAGACACATATATGTGTCGATTTAGGCATATGCATGTATATATGTGCATATATATTGATATATATGTATATAGTTTTAGAAATTATATATATATATATATATATATATATATATATATATATATATATATATATATACATATCTAGATATGTTGTATCTGTTTAGATATTAATATAGGTACACACACATACATCTAGATGTTGGTATACATTCTCTGTAATGTTGCATGACTGGACTGGATGATATGTTTCTGCAAACATCATATCTCTTTGTATCTGTCATGGCTTAGTAGTACATCACTTTATCTATGGTGTGCAGGGTCCTTGGTTTGAGCCTTGCAAGAACTGTTTATTTTGCTGCTGGGCAGAATACGGTCCGTGGGATACACAGTGATTAAGGCACTTTAAAGCAGTTGTAAGCAGGTTTGCGCAGGTTTGCACGGAGCTAAGCAATGCCTATGCAGGTTAAGCAATTCAGCAGCTAACTGAGTATAAGAAACTGTAACCAGACTTTAGCAGTGCTTACCTCCACTCAAACCTGCGCAAACCCACATACAACTGCTTTAAAGTGCCTTAATCACTCTGTATCCATCGGCCCTTGTTCTGCCTAGCAACAAAAAAAAACCTTTGCTAGGCTCACACCCAGGACCACACACACCATAGCCAAAGTGATTTACCTCTAAGCCATCTCAGAGATACATAACCCTGCTGTATTTACAAACATATCATCCAGCCCAGTCATTCAGCAGTACAGAGAATGTATTCCAACATGTAGATGTTTGTGTGAAAATATATTAATGTCTAAACAAATACAACATATATATATATATATATATATATATATATATATATATATATATATATGTGTATATATATATATATATATATATATATATATATATATATATATATATACACACAGATATTTATATCTATATAGGTATATACAGACATACATCTGTAGATAAAGTGGGACCATAGCAGAAATATATATGTCCACATGCACCATTAATGGGGTTGACAGGCACAAACAACATACGTCATGCACAATTAGGTATTCCCCCCACAGCCAAACACATCTGCCCTGCAATACACTACCAACTGTTGTAGATCCCATAACCAGGACCTTACATGGCAAGGGCACAAGATGTTAACAGTACTCCATCCCACCTGTATGATGTCAGGCTGGTATCAGTAACATATCATGCAGTACAGTCAGGCTGATAATGACTCCCATTTTGCAGTCATCTGTTACCTTTGTTAGCCAGAGTCCCGTACTGTTGGCCTGTACTTCAGAGATGTAGATGCCAAACAACAGTGGTCCCAGGACAGAACCCTGAAGTACTCCACTTGTCACTTGTCTGGGGATGGATTTGGAGTCAGTTACACCTACAGTTTGGGTTCTGTCAGTAAGCCATATGGCAAACCATCGAGTGGCATAGGGATGTATGGCCGGATTAGTATGTTACTCTATGTTTCCAGACTGGGGGATAGTGTTGAAGGGCTTGGCGAGGTCCACATAGGCTTTGTGGACTGCCTTATCCTCTTCAACAGCTGTGCAGACTGAGTCAAAGCAGTCATTCAATTTTAGGAGACAAAACTGTCCCTCCATGAGCCCAATCTGTTTGGGGTGCAGTGTTTGAGGGTTGCCAATGTCTGTGTTCAAAACATTCCTGATAATGCATTTCATGGCCATGCAGATCAGGCTCGTCAGACTGATGTGACGGTAGTTCCAGGGATCACAGGTGGATCCCCCATTGTGGAGTGGGATAACTGCAGCTGCGCGCCACTCAGTGGGCACCAGGCCTGATGCGAGGCTATGATTACACATAACAGTTAGGTGAGTTGCCATTCCATTTTGTAGTTCAAGTAGTACACAGCCGAGGATGTCATCTGGTCCAATGGATGCTGTATTTTTAGCTGTGGGTAGTGCATTTTCTGCCTGTGTGGCTGTGATTACTGGGCAATGGAACCCTTTACATACTGACATGGGCCTTTTTGGGGGTGAGAAGGGGTGAATATGACACTAAATCAATCTGCCAGGATACTGGCACATTCCATGGGAGCAGTCTATGTAGTGCCATTTTGTTGCAGCTCAGAGCACTTCTGAGCATTGCCAGTTAAAATTCTGACATAACTATAGAATGCTGTGTGATTGTCTGTGGAATCAGTGGTGATTTTAGTTACATAACCAGCTCTGGAGGATTTCATGAGGGATCTCAACATCTTACTGGGGCTGGTAAGGGAGTTGTTTGCATCCTTGGATTATCCTTTTTTCTTCAACAGTGTCTACCATCTGTTGTATACTCTGTTAATTGCAGGAGACCACCAGACTGGCTTGATTATTTGGGAAGTGAGCACCATGGTTCTATGTGGGATGTCAGGAATCATGCACAGGTGGCTGTGCTTATACAGTGCCTTAGTGCAGGATTCATCAGTTGAACTGTCAGCTCCTGTCTCTATGGGTGTCACAAACATTGTCACTTCTGCCTTGAGTAGCATGACGATGGCCTTGGAGAGGTCTTTTATGGACAACTGTATATACATTCCTTTCACATGTTTAGTTTGATTAGCCTATGGTGGGATTACTTTGGTGGAACCGCAGTCCTACGTATCGTTGTGATGGCTTAGTGGTTAGTTACTGTAACTATAGTGTATAGGGTCCTGGGTTCATGACCTGTAAAGGCAGGTTATTTTTGTTCTGGCCAGAATAGCGGTTAATGCATACAGACTAATTAAGGCAATTTAGGTTAGTCACACTCAATTCAATTCAAATGCCCTACTTTGGCAATCCTGCTGATGTCAATCACTGTGAAGTACACCTTTGGGGAATGAGTACTCCAGCAATCTCTGTGATGCGTGCTATAACAGCGTAATGCTGTAGTATGATATAGAACTTTGGTAGGGGTTCTATTCTCACACATGGGAGTTGTGTATGCTTTTGTGTCTGTTCCTATGCCTGTGTAGAGAGCAATGCATGTTTGGCTAGTCACACTCACTACAAATCATTCACTCTTCTTTGACAGTCCTGCTGATGTCACTCACTTTGAAATAAACTTTGGAGAAAGAGTACTTCAATAATCTCTGTGGCGCTTTCTATAATGGCATAGTGCTATAGTGCAATAACTAGTTAGGTAGGGGTTCTAATGCCAGATGTGACAGGTGTGTCTTAATGTACTGATGTTTGTCATTCATTTCCTGTGTTGAGGTGGTTGTGAGTGTGCAACAACTGGACCTAATGTTGAGTGTGTTTTTAAAATTTCTTATATGGTGCCCCTAGCATAAATCACAATATCCACCATGCAGGGATTACAGGTGTGATATCAGTACATAGTCAGTCACATGTTCGATACCCTGGACTGGTATGTGTGTGACACAAACATGCTTACCTTTTACTTCTCCAACCCACCCTGACTTATCTTTGCCTCTGTCTGCTTCTCTCACTCCCTCTCTGGTGGATGTGGAGACTTACACCTGCTTTGCATAGGCAGAGGCATGTGTATTGTCAGTGATGCTCATGATCAGCTGATAGCCTCTGAATGGATTACATCCCTCCTCTAGCTGATTTCATGTGGAACAGCTGTGGTAACATTCATATGCGTGGCTCATGCAGTTCAAGTTCCTCTTCACAGTGAATGAAAAGGCCCAACACCAACATGATGTTCCTAGGCACTCCAATATCTAGGAACATCATGTTGGTGTTGGGCCTTTTTATTCACTGTGAACAGGAACTTGAACTGTTGTTTGGCAAACAGCATCACATGTGAATTGGACTTACCTCTGACAACATACACTGTGGAAATAGGCCAACACACAGGAGGGGGATGTGCCTGTCTTGACTACAGACTGTAAGTGCTGCTATACTGCAGTTGGGGTAGTACTGGTTTAACAGGCTGTGTGTGGATATGGCTGTCCTACATGTTTTACTACTTGTCATGTCAGTGCTATGTTTATGAGGAATCCCCATCTGTAGGGTCATCTGCAGACTGGGCAGTGTGTGGTGCCTTGTGTTCCTTGTGTTACCCACAGAGCACCTAACTATCAACTGCAGAAGGTAGTGTGATGATTTCTGTCAGTAGATGGTGACAGCTGGGAGATTTACTGAGGTCATATCCCTCAGAGGACATATGTTGCATCAAACCCTGTTACGACAGGGAATGTATGAGGTCATCACAGCGACATGTCAATATTGGGCCTGTGTTTGTGCCTCCAGCCACAACCCTGTCAACCTTTGTACATATGTCATGCAGTAGGGGGTGCATATGTTCTGCACACCATATTCATTGACAGCATATCTGATAACAAGCCAGTGAGATATCAGACTGCTACACATGTTATGTATAGTAGGAGTTATATTTGAGGACATAGCCTGGGCATTCTGTGGTTGTGTGTACAGTACTGAGGTATGTGTAAGTCTGGTAATTGTCGACAGTATGTGTATAGCGCATATGTACCTTGGTCTGTGTAGAGACTGTGGTAGATGTCATTGTTCTTGGTCCTGTTCTATCTGATGTTACATGCTGCTCCACTGTATGTCACCCTATCAGTTTACATGTTTGTAGGGGCGGACACACACATGTCCCAAACCACAGACAGCCATCAGATCACACTGTATAGTGGCCCAATATATGTCGGGTTGTTGTGTGAGTGGCTCATATGAGGGTGGTGTACATCAGATAGTCCATATACTGTAATAGTAAGCTAGCTTACCATATGTGGCTGTGGCTGTGTTCACATTTGTTGTGGTTATGCACTTTCACACAGGTGTCTGTTACTCTGTGATGTGACATGCCTGTAGAGCCTGCTATATATGCAGATACATGTGTATTCCCACATGGGAGATGTAGCCCAGTGTGGAGTCAGTCTGCCTGTAGCCTGCACTGTTCTTTGTTACATGCCTAGCAGCTTACTGTATATATCCAGTGAGATGTCATGTCCAGAAACTTGCCAGATGTACTGCTGCCTGGCCACCATAACAGACAAGTATGTCAGACAAAGCAGTGGGATGCTGTTCAGATGTATGTCAGTAACTAGTGGATAGTATGCAGCCATGGCACCTCTGTACCAGTTATGTGTCAGGACAGACAGGGGTGTATGAATGCATAACCTATGGGGGCAAATGTATACCAGTATATATGTATGTGTTATACCCATCTACATGGCTGTTAATATCCACATTGACAGGCCTGGTCCACATGTCTTGCATGAAGGGGTTCTGTGTATACCCCTGGACTGACCCGAGTGTGTCAGACTGTCCACATATATTGGCCGTATTGCAGCTATAGTCCACAGGGGCGTTACTGTGCTAGCAGTGGTACTCTACTAAGATGACCTTAGGAAGTCTGTAGCTAGCCAATAGCGCACATGTTAATAGCAGATGTGGCCTCCTACACACACCATTTCTGTGAAGACAATCTCTATTACAGTAGCAATAGTCTACAAATATACCTGCACTACATATGTGACATCCCCTTGCACTGAGAGTTTGGGACTATTGGGGATGAGATAGGGCTCCACTCCATGTGCAGGACATATGGTGAACATATATGTATAAATAAGTATACATATATCCATATAGATATGTACACGTATACATATCTTGCTTACTGTATGACAACAGTTTTACACATATGTGCCTGTGTTCCAGCCTCTGTCCTTCACCTACATACCAGGCTTTGCACATATGACATGCTGTCAGGGGTTGTTATGTAGTGGGCTGTGTGTATATCATGCTGTCATTCCTGCCATCACTCCACTGCTGTTGTGTCCCCCAAACATACTAGGGGGTTAGGGTCATATATGTGTGGGTTTCACCTACACAATACACGTGTGCCCTAATGCACTCCAGGGGCCAGTGTATGTAACAGTGGTATAAGGCCCAGTATTAGTGAGTGTAGGGAGGTGCACCATGACTAACCTAGGCTGTTATAACATGTGTGGGTATCTGGGATAAGCTGCCTTAAGATATCTGGATGTACTTTACCATACAATCCACCTTGGGTAAATGCAGGCCTACTGCTGCCTGCCATATGGGATGTTCTGTTTGTCAGTGTGATTGTGATGGTGTCAGGTATGCCTTGTTATGTAACAGATACATCCCATTGTGTCAACTAAGGTCTGTACCCCCTTGGGATTGTGTACAGAGTGTAGATAGAGGCTGCTGACCTATACATCTTCATTATGTACTGTTGATTGTCTGGTATGCTGTGGCCCAGTTTGTTATTACTAATGTACTACTTGAAGGCTGCGGCCTCGACAGCAACATATGTTAACCTTTCCAGACTAATGTCTTAGTATAACTGTTTCACAGTTGCATTACACTGTTCATATGGATGTCAGTGTCTAAACAGCTATATGACATGACATATACAACTGTCATAGTACACAAATAAAACTTTCACATTCATTTATGCACAGCTGTGTGTAGTGTTATACCCTTTGATATCTCTGTGGGTATATGTTGCAGACTATGAATGTCATTCATATGCGTGGCTCATGCAGTTTCCAGTTGGTAAGGTGGTGACTGTAGGAATACAGGCTGCTCCATATTGTGTGCACGTACTACATATGTATATTACTGTACAGATCTCTGTGTATGTGTAGTTACATATATATCTATATGTATATATATATATCTATATATATATATATATATATATATATATATATATATATATATATATATATATATATATATATATATATATATATATATATATATATATATATATATATATATATATATATATATATATATATATATATATATATATATATATATATATATATATATATATATACATACACACATATATATATATATATATATATATATATATATATATATATATATATATATATATATATATATATATATATATATATATATATATATATAAAACCTGCCATATATTTAAACATGTAGATATGGACATATATATCTATAGATGTAGGCATTTGCATGTTTATATGTTTATATATATATATATATATATATATATATATATATATATATATATACACACATATATATATCAATATGTTGTAACCATTTAGACATTAATATATTTACTTACACACATACATCTACATGTTGGAATACATTCTCTGTACTGTTGAATGACTGGGCTGGGATGATATGTTTGTGAATACATGAAGGTTATGTATATCTGAGATGGCTTAGTGGTAAATCACTTTGGCTATGGTGTGCAGGGTTCTCAGTCTGATCTTAGCAGAGGCTGTTTATTTTGTTGCTAGGCAGAACAAGGGCCGTTGGATACAGTGTGATTAAGGCACTTTTGAGCAGCTGTAAGCGGGTTTGCATGGGTTTGCGCAATGGTAAGCACTGCTAACCTCTGGTTACAGTTTCGTACACTCAGTTAGCTTCTACTTTGTTTAATCTGTGTAGGCAATGCTTACCCCCAAGGAAGCACACTTAAACACTCTTACTACTGCTTATTTGTGCTTAAACCTGCTTACTAGTGCCTTATTCATGACACTGACAGTTCACATGTGCATTTAATGCAGTACTCCAGTTCACATTTAAATGTTATTATGTAGGTTATATGGCAAAAAGATTTAAAAATATCTTCTACCTGCCAATCTAACTCTACTACCTTCACTGTCACTCTTTAAGCAAAAACTCAAAATTCACATAAAATCACACTGGTTATGTCCTTGCACTAACCCTGATTAATCTACCACCTTTCCTGTTTTTTATCTTCATACTGCCTATGGATACACATTCATACTCTACATACCCCACTGTATGCTAAAAACTGACCATTGCAAAACTTATATAACCACAAGTGTTTATGTTAACTAACAATGAACTTTAGTGTATCTTTCTTATCAAACAATCACATGACTGTTATATTACTTTATACTCACCTGCTTAGTATTGTACTTTTGAAAATCCTTCTTTTTATTCTAAATACCTCTTACTTTATTTGCTATACAATTGTATATTACATTTTGTGCTATGTTGGAGCTTTTCTCCCTGGGCCTCTACTGAAAATGGAAATATATCCAGTTAGACTAGCCCAGTCAACAAATGTAAAATAAAATAAAATAAATGAAATATGTTCATATACAGATTTCACATGGAAAATGATATGTGCTGCAGTGGGACTCGAAGTGAGAATGCCTGTTCATTAGGCAGATGCTCTAACCACTACACTATTGTTGTGCTGCTTCATTGGCATATATATTCCTTGTTATCCTCTTCAACCTTTTCAGCTGCTTTAAGCCTAGCTAAGCGATGGGCAAACCCTTGCACCTATGGTTAGCTGTACTCGGGGTTTTAAAAAAAAAAATAAAAGGGTTTCTTCATTTTATTTAAATGTACTGTTGCTGTTGAACACATGGGGGCTGTTGGTGGAGATATGCGGATACCTTTGAGCGGTCTCACTCATTTATTTACACTTTCTTCTGTTCTACTTTGCAGGGGCATGTTTATTCTGAGAGCTCTGCTCTCAGACACGCCCCCTGCACTCATCCACGCTCCATATAGGATTTTGAGCTCAGGCAGCGCACCTGCATTAATATGCATGGCACGCTGCCATCCTCCTCTTAAACTGCCGCTTCTGTGCAGGACTAGATTAGTCCTGCACAGAATATTATTAAATCTGGGGGTCTGTTTTCTCCAATCACCAGCACAGCAGTGAGAGGCCCCTATTATAGTGACCACTGGGCATGTCAGCAGTGGGAGGCCCCATTATAGGGGCCATTGGGCAAATACCAATGTGTTCCCTGTTAATCCAGTCGAGAGATGAGTTACCAGCATCATGTTACATACTTGTCGTGACCCCTTACACTACTAAATCCCAATGAAGGCAAAGAGTTTTAACAGTCCAATATCATGAGAAGAAGTACACCAGCATGTAATTCTTCTATATTTTAACAAGATGGCTCTGTGCCTGTCACATTTATTTTTGAATTTCCTGTTTTAGATTCAATGGCATCTTCCAGATACATTAAGATCCCTATTCCATGTATTTGCAACCCTGTCTGTAAGAACATATTTAGTTCCTTAAACTTAACTCCAGGTTTTCTCCTATCTTGTACCCTCTTTATTCTTATACATCTTTTTTTGAAAAATATTGCTCTTCACTTTGTGTTTTGCTAATTCATTTGAGATTAAGTGTTTCTGTCATATTCCATTCTTTTTTTCTTCTAGAAGATACGTGATTTTTTTCACCTTATTGGTTGTTAACATTGATGCCTACTTTATTGTTTTTTTTAAATTAATGTATAACAGTTCATAGTTCAATTTTTATTATCTTACTTTATACAGCCTGCATTCTATTATTGTAATAATAGATCTGGGTTTTGCAGGACTGCATGCAATACTGTAGGTGTGGTTTGTACAGAGAGAAAAAAAAGATTTTCTCATTTTGAACTGGTATCGCATTCTGCTGTGCATTGCAGAATGCTTCTATCAGTACCACGGTCTTACATTGACTGCCTAATATAATTACACTTAATGACCCACACTCCTGTGCATGTTGCACTGTCTCTGAACAAGTTGCTCCTTATTTTTTTGTGCAGAAGGATCAATATTATGTTGTGAATGTTTGTGTGTCTTCCTTGTTTTTTTTTTCCCTTGGGAGGGATACCTCAGATTTAAAGTAAACAGTGATCCTAATTAAGTATATGTTCTAATATTTTACCCTTTGTTTCCAGAGAGAATATACCCTCCTTGCCACCGTGGAGTTTAATTATATTAGCAAATAATAGTAGACATTCCAGTGCTGGGGATTCCAAGAGCTGCCTGTCAGCTGACTGTGCTACTGAAGGATCAAGTAAATTAATGTGGTATTCTTAGTAGCTTAAGCCTGTAATTAGTGTGCATGTCGCCGTTTCATTGATTCTAGAAATAATCCATGAAGTAAAATGAAGTGCATTGCAAGCACAGCTACAGTTTTTCAGTAGGAAATATTAGAGACAAACGTGGACTGAAAGTGTCAGAAACCTGCAGGGGACAGTGTGGAGTTCTAAATATTTTAAGTCCTTTTTTTCTCAATCTTTTAACAAGATATTTTACTAGAGTTGTGCATTTTTTTCAAGAAAAATTCCAGACTTAATTGACAGAACATCGTACTATTTTGCAATTATACAAAATCATTAGAAATGAAAAAGAATTTGTAGGCAGAGATATCAAAATTGCATTTGTTTCTGGGCTACAAAAGTGCAAATTCAAATTTGGTAAGTGAAGTGAGTTTTATCTTGAATCTTGGGATAATGAAACAGTACCTTAAATTTGGCTAGAGAGCTTAGACTCATTGAGGCCATTATGCTTAACAGATCATATGAGTCTTAGCTGAAGGATTTACATATTGACAGAACTCTGACAAAGACAATGGGAATGAACTCATTCTGCTATCACATCTTGAGCATTTTGACCAAATAAGCAATACGTTTCATTGGTAAAGATATTACTTCACCAGGTCTTCAGTCTGGCAAAATGATTGTTGTCCTAAATTCACCAATACACACATAAATGGCAAATCACAATAAATACAACAAGTAGGTTCATACAGGGTGAACAACAGCTGCATCAGTATTGCACTATACTGAACGCTGGGATATGGTTACCAGTACAATGAATGGCTAAAGGAATGCTCTGTAACTCCATAAAATATCATTTACTGTTGTCCAGCAATACTCCACCCCAATCAGAAAGATCAGTTTTAGAAGAATTTATTATTGTTCATTGACACTGACTTTGGAGTATTGCTGATTGCAAGCCATCTGATACAAAATTCA
This sequence comes from Protopterus annectens, assembly GCF_019279795.1. Classification (NCBI taxonomy): domain Eukaryota; kingdom Metazoa; phylum Chordata; order Ceratodontiformes; family Protopteridae; genus Protopterus; species Protopterus annectens. The sequence continues at coordinate 1,120,714,746 of NC_056727.1, forward strand.
CCTAAACTCTAAACTCAACTAACCAAAAAAAAAAAAAAGAACTGACTAACTTTTTTGCATGGTCACATACTTGTGCATTCTCCATCCAAAAATGGATGTGGATGCACCCAGTAACCTCTCCACATATTTACTCCAACTACCAGATCATGTTATCTTCTATTTCTTATTGGAAGAGTATATTACAAAGTGGATAAAGGAATTTATGAAACTTTTTAGTTGCATAATTTCAACCATTTTTGATTTTAGTTGTTTAGCATGAACATTATCATGAATGTTCCCCAGGATTTAATAAAATCCATGTAGGCACTGTGTACAGACTACACAGAATGCATCCATGTACACGGCCACGGTTCCCCCTCAGCAGAGGGCCATTCATATTAATGATGGAGCACTGCTTAGGGAGAGTGAAGGAACATGGGTATTTAATCAATGTAGGGAGAGGTGCAGTGGCTACCCGTGGCTGCAGATGAGTGTGAGACATCCTGTAATGCTTTCCACCACTATTGTAATGTTGTGAAGTGTGTCAAATACATAATATGTCATTTTTATGATCTTTTATTTTATTTTTTATTTTTTTCTGCATGTTTGTATGGCGCAGTATGCAAATAAGCAATGTCAAGCTGTGCTCACATACAGACAGCTGACACCTGCCAGACATCTAAAAATGGAAACTGGACGTAATTATTTATTTATTTATAGGTGTGTTTCAGCATGTTTGCATGGTGTGGTGCAGTGCTCAGCAATGCTAACAGGTAGCATAGTAGTATATGTGAAGGTATACTAGTTTTTATAATATCCAACTACCTACATGGGTAGAGTTATGGCTTTATGTGTTGTAGGCCCTAGGTTTAAGTCAGCAACAGGCAGAGTATGTTTGTAAATGCATGTACTATTTTTCTATAAATTAATAAAAGTATTGTGAAATTTAACACTGATACACTCTGCTAAGCACTGCTCATTCATGCTAAGCAGTGCATAAATATGTTAACAGCTACCATGTCTGCACAGTGCTAAGCTTCGCTAAAACTATGGTTCTGCAAGTTTTTGCACCGCTTGGCTCTGCTTAGCTAGTTTGCATGATGCTAATGTTGCTGAATGACATTTAAGGGCAGGAAAACAGCCTATATTAGGGACAATAGGTAGGAATTCTGCATCATTCATTGGAGTTCAATCTACTGCTGATATGGCAGGTGGTGGTGCTGGTGAAGGTGTTCTCTTTTGGGCACAGAAGTGAGGTATTCAGGAGTCCAGGGTCGTGGTCACACTCCTGGTACAAAACCATGAAGCCCGGCTGATGTAGGGTGGATTCCAGGGCTCAGAGTGTAAGGCACAGGCCTGGAATCAGTTGGCCAAGGAACTCACCAGTGTTACTGGTATCCCCTGCACAGCTGAACAGTGTCATCACCATTATGATGACCTGAAAAGGAGAAAGAGGGGAACCTTGGACACCTGGGTCTAAGAAGCTAGAGCAGGGAATGCCCCACAAATATGCAAGTAATTTTTGCCTCTGTTTTACCAATATGCAAGCTGAATGTCTGCAAAAACTGGTGTGCATAATGGTGTGCTTTCCTCTAACAGCTGCAGCTGAGAGGGCTTGCAATATCGAGTCCCATGCCAGGCATCTTGTCAGGTTGCACTGTGAGTGTGGTAAGTATGGATTTAGCATGCTAACTGTAGTGCAATAAGAAAGAAAGAGTAAAGCGTTTACTGCAATAAAGTATACAAAAGAAAAACTGTAGTGCAATAAATGGGCAAGTAGAACTCTAGTGCAATAAATGGGCAATTAGAGCTGTAGTGCAATACATGAACACTGACAACTGAAGTTCAATAAAAAATAAGCCATACCAATAACAGTAAGCAAAATGGTGATCAGCAGGATTGTGTTGTCATAGGATCATAGGATCATAGGAGGTTACTAGGCTAATGGCTCTGGGCCCTTCCAAGCATAGCCAAGAGTTTACCCCCCCCAAAAAAACCTTGGTCAGCACCTGTCACCCCTGTCAGTGAGGGACACAGGTGGAATCCCTGGGACAAATTTGTGGTTTCCCATCCACTTGTCAAGGTTGTGCTTGAAGAAAGTCAGCAAGATGCTCTGTTTGACGTGTATGGAAAGTCTATTCCAGATACGGGGCAGCCTCTGGGAGACAAACCTGTCTCTCCAGCAGGTTTTGTTGGTGTTGCATATTATATTCAGGCCTTTTGAGTGGGTAGTGTGTGAGGAGTTAGACTTAAGGATATGAAGCTTCTCTAGTAGGGCAAGGTCCGAGATTGCCTTGTAGGCAAGACACAGATCACCCCTGCGCAATCTGTATGATACCGAGTAGAGTGATAATGATTTGTGCCTGTCAGCATAGGACAGGTGCTGGAGGCCATGGATTCTCTTTGTGAGATATTTCAGTGGCCTTTCCAGTTGGTGCAGATGTTTGGAGAGGTACATCCCAAATGTGGCTTATACTCAATTATTGGTCTAATAAGAGAGGAGTATAAAGAGGTAATAACGTCTTTTTTTCTGGATACAATCCCTTTACTTATGAGAGGAACCAAGTAAAAGGCTTTACTGACCACTGTCACTACATGATGGTCAAATGTGAGGTTGTTATCAGCCTGAGTGCCCAGGTTTTTCACCACAGGTTGTGATTTTAGGAGGTTGCTGTTGATGTGGTAATCAGTAGGGACTATGTTTCTGCTGAATGGTATGATAATACATTTTTCTGCATTTAGCTTGAGGACATGACTTTGGCACCAGTCATTAGTTGTTGTAAAACCCTCTTGCAGTATATTAACATAATTTGAGGAGTCAATGACAGTACTCAACTTACAGTCATCTGCAAACTTGGTCAGCCTCAGGCGTTTTGTCTTTACCTGGACCTCTAAGAAATAGGTGCCAAACAGTACAGGTCCCAGGGCAGATCCCTGGGAAACTCCACTGGTGACAAGTCTGCTATCAGAGGTGGAGGTGCCTATTTTGACTTTGAGGGTCCTGTCAGTAAGCCAGTTGGCCACCCACCTGATGAGATAGGGATTTATGCCAAGTTGTGTTAGTTTTTCGATGATGCCTGCATGGGGGATTGTGTCAAAGGCCTTGTTTGCATTGATTGTCTATGTTAAGGTTACTACAGTCAAGTGTAGCATTGTAATAGTTGTAGAATGCAAAAGAAATGGCCTGCAAACTGTTTTGCTTAACTCTTAGTACTATCCAAGGCTGTCTCCAGGCCAATACCAGTCACATAATGCTCTCTGTTCCTCCTACTTTAGGTAATAAAGGTATATGGGTAGGCCACTCCACGGACAGATATTGTGTGTTTACTTCACAGATACTTCAAAGCAATAACAATACAAAATGTTCACCAGCATTGTTGATACTAAAATAAAGCTGTTTTAATATATGCAGTACAGTTGTAGTCCATGCATGTGTGTTCTACTGTCACTGCAGTCAGTTATAACATGGTACTAGTTCTAGGATTCAAAAAGAATGTCATGTAACATGTATGGTTAAACCCATAGTATGGGTCAAGGTTTTCTCCAGGCAATTAGCAGTCACATAATGCTCTCATTTTCCCCCACCCCAGGAACAAAAGGTATATGGGTGAGGTGGCTCATGTTATGAGCAGATATTGGGTGTGGACTTCACAGATATTTCAAAGCAGTACCAATAAAATATGTTCACCTGCAGTGCTGATTCTAAAATAAAGCTGTATTAATATATGCAGTACAGTTGTATTCCATGCATATGTGTTCTACTGTCACTGCAGTCAATTATAACACTGCAATAGTTTCAGAATGCAAAAAGAATTTCCTGTAACTTGTATTGCTCAACTCATAGTATGTTTCAAGGTCATCTCCAGCACATTATCAGTCATATAATGCTCACATTTTCTCTCTCCCCAGGAACAAAAGGTATATGAGTGAGGCAGCCCACCTTATGAGCAGATATTGTGTTTAGATTTTACAGAGTTTTAAAATAAATAAGAATAACGTATTCACCAGCATTGTTGATTCATAAATTAATCTGTCTACTTCCAATATGGCTGTATTCCTTGCATGTCTGTACTAAGTTGCTGCAGTAAATTATTACATTGTTTGCAGACGACTCCTGTGGTCACAGCTACTGAGATCTATTCCCATGCCTGGCAACTAAGGCATGACAGCTGTCTAGTTTATGTACTGTACACAAGCATGCCTCTCAAGTGTCATGATTTCTTGTACTATAATTAATATTGCGTAATCCATCTGTCACAGGATTACCACAGAAATGATTACCTGGAATGCAAAGTATTACCAAATCCACTTACAGAACACCTTGGTAGTTATATAAGTATACATGATGTGCAACTGTTCTGTCTAGTTGTGCATCTGAATTTGTTATTGATTGGCCCAAAATGTCCCATGAAACAGCTTGAGAGGTATGTAGATGCTACATCACCTATAGGAGACTTGTAGTCACTGTACACAAAACTGACAATACACACATGTAGAGTAAATATTAACACTGTTTTCAGGGATATAATCTGCAATGTCACTAATGGACTGTTTTCCTCTCTCTCTCCACCCCTTATCTTTATGTATTTATTATTGTTATTTATTATTATTGTTTACTTTTAAAATATTTAATTACAATAACTATATTTTGGAAAATGTGGTTTATTATTCTTATGTGTTATTATGTTTTCATATTGACATATCTTGTTAAATTAACCATTTTGTTGGCCTTATGCAGTTTATTATTGTTATGTGTTATTATGCTTTCATATTAACATATCTTGTTAAATTAACTGTGTGATTGCCCTTATGCTTTAACTGTTACTGTCATGCTGTTAACATACTGACTGTTCTGTTATTTCATGTTGTATCACACATAATATGCATTACTATGTATTTGCGTTAATTAAAATGATGTTCCATGCTGTCAATACTAACAATTTATTCATAACTAACCTCAACTTATTGCAATACCTCAATTACCACAGCATATCAAGATAGGCCGGTTCTGGCTGATCTCTCTACCTTGCCTCAACTGGCTGTAGCACTGGGTCACAGCACAAATGGGACCCAGACTGGTAGTGCCCCCTCCACTGCCCCAGCAATACTTGTGGTGCCAGGTAGTGCCGTCCCATGGGATGGGGATGGGCACCCCGCTGGGAGGAGTGGCAGAGGGAGGCCTGGGTTGAGTTAGTCTTGGTGTGCAGGATAGTTCACTGTGGCTATGACTGCCACCTGTGGCGGATTCAGGACACGCTGGCCAACCTGGTGGGGCAGCCTCACTCCGGTGCCCAGCTTCCAGCAGTGGCACCCCCAGGGCAGTGATGGAGCAGTGCTGACAGTCCCATGGATGGGGATGGGAGTCATACTGCTGCCGTCTGGAGGCACATGGGACTTGGACTCCACAACACCCTCCGTATCCAAGGTGTTCATCCCCCCTTATGTGTCACACACCAACCTTGTCTGCTGTCTTGTTTCTCTGGTCTGTATGCAAATGCAGTCTCACCTACCCAACTTACCTCCCCCACATGTACCTATATCTCTTCCCCAACATTCCACTCTCACCTTAAAAAAAAATGAATACCTGTCCCACAAAAAAAACTTTTGCCCCACACATAGCTCTCCATTTTGCATACATGTCCACTGGACACATGCAATTTGGTCCAATTGGCTTCACAATGCAGTTATGTTGTCCTCACCCCTATCTTTGGACTGGAAAGTTTAAAGTCATGTACAAATTCTGTTAACGTGCACAATTGTTGTACAAGAAATGGATAGCTATGGTTCTTTCCTACACCCTTCCTGCACATTGCTCCCTGCCTTTCACTATGTTTTCCCCCCGTTTGCCCCATTTCACCACTTTCCTATCTACCCTTTTTTCTTTTCTTTATATGTTTTAGCACATTGCTGCGTGGCGCACTGCATCGTGCAGCTTTGCTAAGCTCAGCTAAATAGAGCTATAATGACTATATGTGTTTATAACATTGTAAGATGCATACAAAATAAACACCTCTGCCATGTTTTGAACCTGAGCTCATCACATCTGAAGCACACTGCATTAACCTGCCACACCATACAACTCTTAATTAAAACAGGTGGTTTAAACAAAACATAGTATTTGCCAATTACAGTTATTAGGCATGTTTTAGCAGAGCTGTGTGCCACAGCATGCAGCGCAAACTGGAATAAAACGTAATGAAAAAATAGAAAAAATGGGAGTGTACCTTAGACTCTGGTGCAATAGTACTCCACTAGACAGCCAAAGACATGATAATGGATGTAAGTGAGACCTGTGCTAGCAGGCAAATATGTCCTTTTATCATCAACATGTAAAAAGACACATGCTGAGACATCAATGGCAAAGTACATGTTCAACTGGGACCCAGGTGCAGAAATACATCCATATAACATACGTAGCCCAGGCCATTATGACCCTGACCCTGAGTAGCATCCTGCCCTCACCAAGAATGATACCAAGGTATAAAGAAAAAATATCAATTTCAACAATTGGCTAAGTTTCTGGTGTCATTCAAAGGGGATCCAGTGTCTGTCCGCCCTGGATGACATGCTCGACAAGCCACGCTGCTTCGCTAGAGATGGCTTGCACCTGTCACCCTTAAGCTTTCAAATACTGGCCAAGGCTCTTGCCACCCCCATAATGCCTTTTTTAGGCAAGGCTCAAAAGACAAAGCCACCGCCATAAATAGCACAAGTAACAAAAAACTGAGGGTAATGCTACTCAATGCCAGAAGTCTAAACCTCAAAATACACACACTCGAGGCACTCCTCAGTATGGAGAAAATCGATATATGTGCAGTAACAGAAACCTGGTTTAAGGCTCCAGAGAGCACCCCAGCACTACCAGGCTACAACTCATACCATACATTTCAGCCACAGAACCCTGACTGAAATACAAAAGGCGGGAGTGTATCCATATTCATCAAGGATACACACACCTCCAAATTAGTGGCACAGCATGATGCTTCAGAGATCATCCATCATTAAATAACAATGGCAATGCTGCAATTCGAATTGTAGCTTGCTACAGAACACCCACTATGTCCCAGGAACCCCATTCTGCATTTCTGGAAACACTGGGAAACATAAAGGTCCTACCAAACACCCTAATATTGGGTGATTTCAATTACCCAAACATTACCTGGGAGAACTACTCAAGTTCTAACTCCCTTGACTAACATTTCCTAGAATTTATAAACTCAAATACCCTAGATCAACTGGTCAACACTCCCACCAAAGGTGACAACATATTGAACCTGGTCATCACCAACATGGGTGACTGGTGTTCCACACCGTTGGTCAACCCCTTGCTGGTTAGATCTGACCATAAACAAAACACTCTGGATATCCACATTCCACCCCCACCCCTCAACAAGGAAACCACTGTGAAAAACTTTTCAAAAGTAAACTTCACGTTACTTAAGACCGAGGTGGAAAGTTTCAAAGCCTCCATGCTAAAGGACAATGCTGTCCAAGCTGCAAAATCCTTTACTAGTGCATTCTACGGGCACCTACAAGAATGCATGTATCGTGCTATCCCAAGTAAAACCAAGCTCACTCCTCCAAGAAAAGGAAACCAATCTGGTGGACCCCTGCCATAAACAAGCTATACAATATAAAGAGGAAACTAGTACAGAAAACAGTAAAATCCCAAGAAGGGAAGACATCCCTGATCAGTATCAACATGAAACTATGATCCCTCATAAAATCATCCAAGGCGAGCTTCGAAAGAAAAATTGCCAAGGACTCTAAAGATAACCACAAGGAATTCTTTAGCTATGTCAAGAATTTAACTGGCAATGCTCAGATATGCTCAGAGTTAGTGCAGAATGGCAGAAAATATATTGAACCGACCAATATCGCCATCATCCTGACAGGTTCAGTGCAAACTTCACCCCCCTCTCACCCCCAAAATGGTCCATAACCATACCAGAAGAATGTAGAGCCCCTGAAATCACAGACAATCATGTTAAAACAGCCCTCTCCAAAGCCAAAAACACAGCATCAACGGGACTGGATGGTGTCCCGGGCTGCGTCCTATACGAGCTCAAAGACTAACTAACCCCTCACCTAAACACACTGTTCAAACTCAGCCTCTCCCAGGCTACATACCCATAGAGTGGCACACAGCAATGATTATTCTGCTCCACAAAGGTGGAGCGACAACAGATCCCGGGCTCTATTGCACTATAAGCCTGACTAGCTTGGTTTGCAAGGCTATGGAATGCATCATCATGGAACTCATTAACAGAGACATTGGGAACCTTCAAACACTGGACCCTACCCAGTTTGGCTTTGTTAGGGGCTGATCATGCCTCTTAAACCTGGTGGACATCTTTGAGACAGTTACCAAGACTATAGATGAGAGAAAGGTGGTACACACAGCCTACTTAGACCTCGCAAAGGCCTTTGATACCATTCCCCATTCTGGTATTATAGACAAGCTCACTAGCCAGAACATAAACCCCTATGTCACAAGATGGGTTGCCAACTGGCTCATGGACCGAACCCACATGGTGAGAGTTGTGAGAGCTAGGTCCAACTCTAAACTGGTTACAAGTGGCATTCCCCAGGGCTCAGTCCTAGGACCCCTCCTGTTCAGTATATACTTTTCAGAGGTACAGGCAAGCACAGGAGGACTATGGCTGACCAAGTTCACAGACGACTGCAAACTAGGGACTATAACTGACTCTCTGGCTGACACAGATATCCTCCAAAAAGGTCTCACTGAGATGGATACCTGGTGTCAAAATCATGGCCTCAAGCTAAATGCCAAAAAGTGCATAGTCATCCCCTTTGGAAAAAACAAAGTACCCACAAACTTCCACATAGGTGGTAGCCCCCTAAATACGGAAGATGTAATAAGGGATCTGGGGACCCAAGTAGATAGTAATCACTCCTTTGATAATCACATTGCCAAAGTGGTTAGAAAATCCTCTATGTGGTCCACTTAATCACAAAAGAGTTTGCATCCAGATCAAAAGAGGTCATTGTGCCCCTCTACTCATCACTCGTCAGACTCATCACAGAGTACAACGCCCCATTTGGGATGTACCTTACAAGACACCTGCAACAGCTGGAAAGACCACAGAAGCACCTCACCAAGAGGATCACTGGCCTCAAACAGATGCCCTATGCAGCTCGACTGAAGAAACTCCAGCTGTACTCGGTTGCAAACCGCCTACTCAGAGGTGATCTCTGCCTGACATACAAGGTCATGTCCAACCCAGAACTGATGGACATGCTCCACCTAAAGAAAACCATGTCCCCTCGAGCCACACACTCTAGGGATCTAAACCTCACCACAATAATAAATAGGATGTCCTGGAGGGATAGATTCCTGTCCCAGAGACTTTCCATGCTTTGGAACAAGATTCCAATCTACATTAGGCAGAGCTCCTCGCTAACATGCTTCAAGAGAAACTTTGATGAGTGTATGGGAAACAGAACGTTTACCCCGGGGATAACTTCAGTGGCTCTGCTGGATGCAGCACAGGGAACTAATCTAAGGGGGAGGCGAAAGCCAACACATTCTGGCTAGGCTTATAAATGCCTTTGGGCAGATAGCCTAGTACCTACCTATGAACCTATAAAGTATGCACATACTGATGGATGTAGAAAATGTTTGTCACAACCTGTATGTGTGCACATATATTTTGCAAATACAACTGCTGTAGCAGTGAATCAGTAGATCAGCCTGTTAAATACGTAGCATACAGTACATTTTGCCACACACACACAGTCCTGGGTTCAAATCCAATGTTGTGTTGCATTTCAATTACATTATTGTGAAGACAGCAATTAATGAATGACTCATGCTTGCTTTATCCACACAAAGCATTGCAAATTAAATAACTGCTTTACAGTGTTGGAAATCATATGATTACAGGAAGGGACACACTTCACATATCCGTATAGCAAAACTATATGTCACCTTGTACTCTATTATTGACATAGGTGCCTAACATACTTACCTTAAACACATACCTTAATTGGAGTGTAAAGCGTACCCTCAGTCTGGCTCTGCCTCTACAACACAGCTGACACAGATACACCTACAGCTTGTTGTCCTCCAAAGTGTTCAGACTCTCTGCCTATGTCTATAACCTGCAGCAGCAGCTGCAGCCTATGGGACACACAACTCTATGTAAAGGTGTCTGCTACTGACCTACCCTCTGCAATGATGTAGTCTCCTCACCCTAGTAATGCCCATCTCAACATCTAAGAAAGGGGCCCTGATCTACATGAAGGCCTTATATATTGCAGAGTGATTGCATGTCATTGGCTAATGATAGTGCAATTCAGCTATTTTGGCTGCAATTAACATTTCAGACCCACAGATTGGTTGCATGTCATTGGCTAATGAAAGTGCAATTCAGCTGTTTTGGGTGCAATTAGTATTTCAGACCCACATATCGGTTCAGAGGCAATCACCTGCTAATGAAAGCATGTGAAAATGCAAGCAGCTGGCTATGGGCAACCATTCTGTATGAGACATTCCTCACACAGAGCACACCTTTGCAAAACATTACTAGAAGCACAAACCAACAAAGGAGTACTGCACTCCACCGGGTATGTAACTGTGTTTTGTATATAACAGGATGCACATGAGAAGATAGAGGTATGCAGAATAGGGATTACAGCATTAGGCCTGTCTTAGACGTATGGTGATGACATGTTATTGACATCTTGCTTTCTTACACCTACAGGGCATGTACAATACATCAATGGTGCATTCTCTTTTGCCACTGAGGCACACTGGTCTTCTTGGACTGTTCCTTTATTGTGATTCCAATAGCACACTGCTATTTGTCTGGCACTGGTCTTATGACATATTATTCTGTGGTTGGCCTTAGGAGACACACCACAGTAGACTGGAGTATTGGATGTATGATCATACAGCAGTATCTCTCATGGCACACAGGGAAATAGCTCAGTATTGCTACTATCTTGGTTGTATCCACACACATACTATGTTTTCACACTGTGAGTTATGACATGTGTGAGCAAGCAGCGGATAGTGCCGACCATTTTATCCTTGCTGTATTACTACAAAGTAGACATCCATGTATTTGATCCTGTAATGTGTTCCTCTTTTGTTATCTTTCGTGAATAATGTACTGTAGACATCATGCACCCTTCTCAGATATGGTGAATGAAATAATACTGGGAGGTCTAAGGCAGCAGCATCATATCCTATTATCCAGGGGGAGACATAACAAGGAACAGCAGGCTGCATTGTAGGCAGACCTTGTCCTGGATGTGAATGTCACTGGCCACCTGTACTGGACATATGAGCAGGTTCGACACCATGCAAAGGGCAAAAGGTGTAGCCAGGGGTCATGTCATCACCGGTGGAGGGTCTGCAGTGGAACAAACACTCTCAGTTACTGAAAAATTCCTGGTGAACCTAGGCACACATGACAGCTCCCAGGCATTCATCACATCATACATCGTGGATGTGGGTGCCACAGTGTCCACAACAGAGGAGTGTGCAGGTGAGCTTTCTGTGATCACCGTTGTAATACTGTAGCAGCCATTGTGTAAGGCTGTACATGTCTTTACATGGGTATCAGGTCTATGTGTTTTGGGGGGGGGGATTTTACCTCAATTGTACTCTCATACTCAGAATGTAACCAATACATCAAGTAACACAGTAGCTACTGTACATGTGAGATATATGTACATATTACCTTGTTGTGCTGCAACTTGCAGTGGTACTGATATTACCTCACCCTCAACAATTTACAGGTTCATCAGGTAGTGTCCAAGGCCATGGTCCTGCTCCTGGTAAGCTTGACACTATTTTGTTATGGAACATTTATATGCTATTAAAGTTAAGGGCTCAAATAAATGCCCTATTTAAACTTAATTTCATGTGTAACCAGAGTAGAATGTTTGTATGTTCCAGTCTAGCACATTTACCTAAGGTTCTTGGACTGGGTAGTCACTGGAGTGTAGTTGAATGAAAAGAAACACTTTTGCAGTTAAGAAGAAGTAAGCCTCTTGGTTTACATGAGGCAATTAATCTGACATGTCCCTGGTTGCACTTTTCCGGTCCATTCACATCATGTCTGAGTCCATAAATCACGTCTGTGTATGTGCATTGTTGCACAGACTGTTGACATGCCATGCATCTAGTTTAGCAGATTGTTGACATACTGTGCGATGTGTGGAGTAAAACGGGCGAGCCAGGAGCCAAGTGAATGTTAATTTAGGGAATTCTAAGTGTGGAACGAGTTCAACTGCAAACAAGTGAGGAGATATTTTTAACAGCTTTAAGGAGCATATTCATGCAGCTTTAAGGAGAGTGTGTGTGTGTGTGTGTGTGTGTGTGTGTGTGTGTGTGTGTGTGTGTGTGTGTGTCAGTTTGGGTAAAATGCCCCATTTAGTTGTTATTCAGGCTCAAACCCTGTACCTTGTGTACAGGGAATAAGAGCCTGAATTCTCTACCCATTCAAGGAACTGCCCAGGTCTGGAAATGTTTGTCTCATACTTTTTGTCTGTTCCTCTTAAAATTTGTGGTTGTCTGGCAAATCAATGAGACCTTAATTCACTAAATAATGACATTTTAGTTTCAGTCTTCTTATCTTTCAGGAAATGCATGGTAACACAAAACATTTTATTCTAGCAACTTTCTAAGGTTATACAAGCAATGTTTAAAATGTGCCCCTGATTTTGTGCATTTGTTCCCCCATAAATTTTGGCTTTTTTCAGATTTATTGTGCTGCAAAGTTGACAGATATAGTTGAGTGTCCAGTGGATTTTACAAGGAGATGAGAGCTTCAGGGTAAGGGAAGTTTAGTACTGTTTATACAAAGTTGCCTTGCATTGCTTGTAGCATGACAAGTAGTATACTTGCATTTAATGCAGAAGGCTGTGGGTTCTACTCCCACAGTAGGTAGGTGGATTGCTGGTACTGTACTGTGTTGCACCTTAAAAGGGGTGGATGCTGCATGTTTAGCTCATACTTCTGTTTTTTTCCTCTTAAAATTTGTGTTTTTCTGGTAAATCAATGAGAACTGAATTCACTAAATGACATCTAAGTTTCCGTCTTCATATCTTTCAGGAAATGCATGTTAACACAAAACATTTTATTCTAGCAACTTTCTAAAATTATACAAACAATGTTAAAATGTGTCCCTAGTTTTGTGCATTTGTCCCCCCCAATAAAGTTTGACTTTTTTTAGATTTATTGTGCTGCAAAGTTTACAGATATAGCTGAGTGTCAAGTGGATTTTTACATGGAGCCGAGAGCTTCAGGGGAAGAGAAGTTTAGTACTGCTTATAGCAAGTCTGTTTGCATTGTTAGTAGCACAACATATAGTATACTTGTTTTTGATGTAGAAGGATGTGTAGTATACTTGTTTTTGATGCAGAAGGCTGTGGTTTCTACTCACACTAGATGTAGATGCATTGCTGATACTGTACTGTGTTGTAATTTAAAGGGGGTGGATGCTGCAGTCCTGAGAATGTCCTCCTTTGTAGGAGACACCTAGTAACTACAAATCTGTTATCAGTTTGCCATCCATTTCTTATTGCAATATTACTAGATTAACATTTTTTAATGTAACATAGGCAATTTATTCTTCAAGGGCAGCAGGCACTTTATTTGTAGATGAAACAATGATATAAAGTTATTCACAAAACGTAGATACAATATCTGGAATACACAGCTGATATCATACAAAAAAATGCAACAAACAGCTGCTTCATTCAGAATGCAAACGTAAATGGCCGGATTCACGAAGGCTTGCACGGAGTCTTAGAGTAGAGTAAGACTCCATGCAGCCAACATGTCCGCTGAGCGATCCAGGAACAGCTGGTAGGGGCGTGCAACTGAGATCTCTAAACTAGTCCTACACAGACAGGGCTGGGATATGCAAATTACCTCAATTGCAGGCAAAAGCTAAGCAAATGAGGTAAATTTGCGATCCAGGAAACCCGAACCTGTCCGAGTAGGAGTAGTGTTACTTGCAGAAACGTACTCAGTTGATAACTGAGTACGGTTCTGTAAATAGCAAAACGGAGCCATGTCAGCTGGAAATAAAGCATGCATGTACAGGAGGAAGCATGCCAATGGCCAAAAATATGGCCATTGGCAACAGGAAGGGATGCAAATTAAAAATAAAATAACTTTTTTTTATCCCGATCTCTGGGGTTTAACCGTAGCGCAGCACTGAGCAAATGCGCTGCACCCTATAAAGCAGAAAATTAATAATTAAGATCCACAAATGTGGATTTTATAGCTAAAAAGAATTTACAATGCAAGGGGATGGCAGGCTGAAGACAACATGACCACCGAGTAGAGGTTGCTATGGGGGGAAGCTCAGTCTAAGAGATGTAACTAAGCATTAGTAGGCAATCCGATGCAAATGAGAGTTAGGATAGTGAATTGCAAGTTTACATAGCAAATGAGCAGTCAGTGGAGTATAGGAGTAGGATAAGGGGAGTAACAGAGTAGAAGATAGGTGACATCACGAGGGGGGTATGTATGAAAGGAGTGAAGCTCATTGGAGCAGAGTGTCATGTGTCAGCTTACATTCACATAATAGTGAAAGAGGTGTGTCAACAGGTAGGCCAGGTAAAGTCAAGAGATCGAGGGTGTATACTGTGGATAACACCAAAGTTTCTTGCTGACCGTGCATGTGTGCGTGTGCGTGCCAGTAAACCCGAGTAAGACAGTGTACGCGCGTGTAACCGTGTGTGCGCATGTGTAGGCTTGAGTAAGCATATGTAAGGCTGTGTAAACAGTTGTACGCATGTTTGCACTGATGTGCACACATTTTAACAAGAATAAGCAAGTTTTAGTCCGCGTAAGCATGTGTGCGCGAGTGTTAGCTGCTGTGCGCGTGTTTGCACTTGTGTGCGCGGTGCTCCCCCCTGAGGAAACAGAAAGGAAAAAGGAAGCACACCAAATAGTGGAAGTTACCAGGGAGTACTAGCAGAGCTAGCAGGTGAAAACAATCACAACAGGCAATTACCCAGGCAGAACATTAGCCCAGCCCAGCCCAGCACTTAAAACTCTGCAAACAACAGTCCATTATGTTTCTCTTAAGAGACACTGCAACACTGCAGTAAGCTAATAGAAGTGAAAACTGAAAAGCTTCACTGAGCCAAAAAATGTTATAAGGCGACATATGCAACATGCTGAGGGTGGTGATAATGCAAATGATGCTGAACAACCCACTGTGAGGAGATGGAGAAGAGTGTACAGGCCCAAGGTTACCTACCAGGGGCTACATGAGCTGGAGATAGTGGAGTGCTATAGAGTGGACAGAGACCTCTTGCAGCAAATTGTTGAGCTGTGCAGGCCATGCCTCACACACAGAACCAACAGAGGGGAACCCATCCCAGTGGAAACTAAGGTATGTGTTGGCCTAAGAATATTAGCAACAGGTACCTTCCAGAGACCAACTGGTGATATGATGGGGATATCACAGGCATCAGCATCCAGGGTACTGCACCAGTTCCTGGATGCCATGTCAGCACATGTCGGTGATCATGTATATTTCCCCAATTCCCATGAGGTATTGGCTAGCAATATGCGTCTCTTCCAGCAAATAGCGGAATACCCTGAGGTAATGGGTGCAATAGACTGCATGCACATACGCATCAAAGCACCAGCCGGTGAGCGGGGTAGGGTCTACTTCAACTGCAAGGGCTTCCCCTCCATCAACTGCCAGTTCATGTGTGATGCCCAGGGCATAATACTGAATGTGTGTGCTGGCTGCCCTGGAAGCTACCATGATTCCCATATCTGGCATCTGACACAGCTGTACCAGACATTTGCCAATGTGGAAATCCCACATGGTCACCTAGTGGTGGATGCTGGATATGTAATGGAGCCGTGGCTGATGACACCCATCAGAAACGCACACACACCTGAACAGGAACACCATAATGAGGCACACGCACAAACACGAAATGTAATCGAGCATGTGTTTGGGCTGCTGAAGTCACAGTTCCGGTGCCTGGACACATCTGGTGGAGCCTTGCAGTACTCACCAACTACATGTACCCAAATTGTCATGGTATGTGCTATGCTACATAATATGATCCTGCAAAAACAGCTGCAGCAGAAGCAGTGTAGGTCTGGGCCAAACAGCCCCCCACCATTGCCAAGGCCATCACAGGCAGAGCGTGACTCGGAGGAAGAACAACCTGAGCCTGCCCCAGTAGGCAGAAGGAGGCATGCCCAGTATGCTTTGGCAAAGAGGCAACACATAGCACATGCACTGGCTCAGTAGGAACTCTGGAAATGATACGTCTCTCTGACCCACACATATAGTAAAAGGGATGCCTACATTGACACTACCTGCTTTCAAACATGTATAGGGAGTGTAGTATGTGCATCCAACATACGCAGCCCTGCATCAACACCTGAAGCATGATTGCCATGTGTTAAGCAATATAAAGCAGTGCTAAACAGCATTTACCATCATGAAGTATATGTAAACAAAATTGCACACACCAACTACTACAAATGTGGTCAATGTAGAGTAATATTGCCCAATGTCCAGCAATGATGGTTAATATTGAGCAATGTTGGACAAGCTGGGTCTAGGTAGGGCATAGCTGAACAAAAGCCAACATGCTCATATTTGTTCTACTGGCCCCTAAGCAGTCTGGTCTGCTCAGTATGAGAATATAAACAGCGATGGGCCTCAAACCCAAGACACTGTGCACTATAGTCATAGTACTGAGCCACTAAACCATGACAGTATTGCAGTGTTTAGCCTGTATGAAGAAATGTCAATAAGTCTATGCAAAGTATTTCATGGAAACCCTGCAGGCACAGCATAATCCCTGTCGAGTTATGACACAAAGGTGAGTCCTGCAGTAAGAATAGAACCTGACTTTCAACACACACAGTACAAATGTTAATACTCGACATGTAGACATACATCAACAAATATAGTGGACCTCAGACAGCAACATACTGAAAGGTCACACTGGGCATGCTCACACACTTGAATATATGAGACAAATGTCAGGCAACAGAACACTGACAGTCTGAACTGGGCACGCTCACACACTTAGGCCATGTTGGAGTACAGTGTTGGGCCACACATAGCAGCCAGTTGCATGTGTTAACCCAGAAACCTCTCACTACCCAGAAATCTGCCCTGTGCACACACTGATATGACAACAGACATGTAAATAATATAGTGGAACCCTGTAATAAGCAAATATGTTCTGCAGATACCTAAGCAGTTCATAGAAAGTGTGAAAGCAAAGATGATAAAAACCTGCAAACAGTATCAGCAATAAACATTGTGCATCATGAAAATTATCATAGGTTCAGAGGTTGATACTAGGCTATCTGCCCTAGGGCATGTACAAACATAGCTAGAGTGTATTTGGCTTCTGCAACCCAGTCTAATCAGAACACTGTGCCTCTGAATAGTAGGTCATGCAAGATAGCCCATTCATGTTGAGTGTATTGTGCCTCTGTCTAGCAGGGACCCAGAAGATATCCCATGGGTAAACATGTGATCACCCATCCACATATCAAGATGTCACCTGTAGGCAGTCAGTGGGTGGCTCTGCCTATGCAAAACCGGGACTACACTCCGGAGTGAGTGGAGGCTTTCTGATAATAATCTGTCCCCCCAGCATGTCCTTTTAACATCAGTGCTGAGGTATATGTCCCTGGTGTGTGTAGCTCCAAGGGAGTCGGATATCCTGAGGTGGAGCATGTCAAATAAGTCTGGGTCAGATATTGCCTGCAACTACAGGCACACAACACATCCATGTAGGTGGTAAGTGACTGAGTATAGCTGGAGTTACTGTATCGGAACTGTGCAGGGCATCTGTGTGAGTCCTTACATCTGCTCGATGAGTAACATTTGTGGCCATTACAGTTGCTGCAGGTGTCAGGTAAGGTACATCCCAAATGTGGCATAGTAACCAAGCATGGTCGTGAAGAGTATAGGAGCACAATGACCACACGTGATCAACATGTGAAACCATGTGGGATAAGGTGGGCTATGTAGACGTACTGTCTAACCACTATGGCAATAGGATTGTCAAAGGCCAGGTTGTGTCCCCAAAACCGTAACAACCACTACTGTATGTAATGGATTACAACCTATGTGGTAATGTGTGGGCATTTTGTCATCCTCAAAGGGGATGACTATGCAACTAATGGTATGTAGCCGTGGGCCATGGCTCAGGCACTATTCAACCTATCTCTGTGAGACCCTGTATGAGTATGCATGTGCCAGCAAGAGAGCTGATTATGGCACCCAGTTTGCAGTCATCTGCGAACATGGGCAGCCATAACCCTCCTGTGATAGCCTGTACATCACACAAATATATACTGAACAAGAGAGGTCCCAGGACTGAGCCTTGTGGGATGCCATGTGTAATTGGTGTATAGTCAGACATGGCACCTGCAACACTGAGCATGTGGGTGTTATCCCTGATCCAGGTAGCAATCCATCGTATCAGATATGTGTCGATATTGATGCTGATGCATAATGGCCGAGTGGGGTATTGTGTTGAAGGGTTGTGCAAGGTCCAGGCAGGCTGTGTGGACAACCGTCCCAACACTGATGGACCTGGTAACTGTCAAAAGAATATGAACAGGTCCAACAGGCAAGATCTGCCCACAACAATGCTGTAATGTATAGGACCCAGTGTCTGTAGGTTTCCCATGTCTATGTGCATGAGTCCCATTACAATACACCCCATAGCTTTGCAGAACAGGCTAATTAGCCTTTTAGGCTGATATTGCCTGTGGTCTGTTGTGGCGGTATTCAGTGAAGCGGGACCACTATCGCTGTACGCCATTTCGTGGGTACATATGCTGCAGTAACTCTTATGTCGAACAGTGACGTAATGTGAGTGTTATGTCTGTCATGAAGGCTGTGTACGACACAGGCTGGGACACCATCTGGTCCCATTGATGCTGTGTTGTCCGCTGTGGGGAGGGCAGCACTCACCTGTTTACTCATGATGTCTGGGAGGTTACACTCTGTTGGTATGGACAGTACCACCTTAGGGGGGATGTGGGGGACACATCTGCACTGAACCTGTTTGCCAGGATGATGGCAATGTCAGTGGGTTCAGGGTATGTTTAGTCAGTATGCAGTAACACACAGCATATCAGTGAGTGTCCAGCCAGGTACCTGAATCGACTGAAGAAGGCCTTGTGAGTGTCTGATGTGTCTGGTGCAATTGTTCGTTAGAAGCATGTCTGACATAATTACCCAAGTGATTGTAGCTGTCTGCTAGTACAGATCACAGATGCCTTCCCTGTCTGGGATTGTGCTCTATCATGTAGTAGCTTTCTCCATTTGTTGTAAAGCGTATGAATGGCTGGGGTCTACCACACAGGTCCACTGCCATTGCAGGAATGAGTCCAGTTGTTATTTTGGATGTAACGATCCATGTGGTCCACTAGATGTCCATAGAATGTGTATGTAAAGGATACAGCAGTCTGAGCCATACTTACCACTGATCCAGGGTCTCTGAAGGATACCACCATGGTTTGGAGGAGTGTGACATTTTCCTATGGGAAGTTCACCAACATTACCCAGAAAGGGTGTGGGGATGGGATATGGATGTCCAGTGAGATAAAGTATGTTCTACCCTTAGCATTGAGGGGTATATTGCAGGTGTGGAACATAAAGTCCCATGTCGGTGATGATTATGTCCGATATGTTGTCCCCTCGTGTGGGTGTGGTGACCGGTTGTGCCATAGCATATGAGTGTAGAAATAATAGCAACTGTTGGTCGAGGGTGTTGTGGCCTGAGTACTATCCACAGTCAATGTGTGGGTATTTGACATCACCCAATATAATGGTGTTTAGGGAGACCTTCATATTGTCCAATGTTCCCAGGAAAGCTGAGTGGGGTTGCTGAGTTGGGGAGTGTGGTTTGTAGCAGGCAACAAACCAAAAGGCCGATTTGCACAATGTTAGGTGCATATGTATGGTCTGTGATGCTTTGTGCAGTGCTACCAACCCGGAAGTATGTGTATCTGTGATGTATATGGATACACCCCCTATTTGTGTTGGCCATTTCGAGTTATGTGGTCAGAAAGCATGGTACAAAATACAACCTGGTAGTGCTGGTGTGCATGTGGGAGCCTGAACCATGTGTCTGTTAGTGCACAGATATTGCTATCCTCCATACTGAGGAGATTCCTGAGTGGGCGCAATTTGAGGGTAATACATCTGGTGTTGAGCAGCATTACCCTCAGTGTCGTGTACTCTGTAATGTCTATGGAGGTGGTTCTGTCCTTTGAGCCCCGCTTAAATAAGGCACTATGGTGGCAGCAAGTGTCCTAGCCAGTATTCAAAAGTCCAAGGGTGACAGGTGCAAGCTGTCCATAGGGAAGTTATGTGGCATGTCGAGCATGTCACCCCAGGGTAACAGACACTGTATCCCCTTTGAATAACACCAATATGTTAGCCAACTGTTAAACGTGATAAGTGTGTTGGTATACTGTGACATCATACTTGGTGAGTGCAAGATGCTAGACAAGGTCAGGGTATTACTGGGCTGGGATACATGATCACAGAGTTCCTCTATGTTTCATGCCATGTGGTCCAGGGAGGAATGTCTGAGGTTGTATGCACCAGCTTGGACAATGATGGAGCCAGTCCTGGACTTGCTTTGGAGTGACCTGAGTGCATGTGTTATGTGGCGGATCCTGGCACCTGAGAGACAGCTCAAAGTGACTATTCCCTTGTTTGGCTTGATGAGTGGGAGGACAGTGTGTTTGACATTAAGTGTCACCTATAACAAGTGTATCAGGTGTGTTGTTTAGCCCAAAGGGCAGTGACTGTGTGGCACACTGACATTGTGAACTGTGTGACATGTGGGCATTGTAGTGGGGTAGCAGTTGTATGTGTGTCTGCTGTGGAGGTCTCTGCTGCTTAGGCAGAGTGTATGTAGAGCCTCCGAATATATGTATGTGTGATAATGTGGTTTGTGTGCTGTCACTATCGGTGTATTTGAGACTGATATGTGGTGTGTGTGGTCACCCTCACCACTTGATAGACTATGCCAGTCATGGGTCGAGACAGCTCAGCGTCCTGTATGTCAATATTGTTACATCTCCCACATATATGTGAGTGTGATGTGAGGAGGAGAGGGTTGTCTGTGTACATGAGGCAGATGTGACATTGTGTCATAACCGCAATACTCACTAGCTGGACTGGAGAGTACACATTAAACCGACCCCTGGACATGCCAGTGTATTATGATGACATACTCTGTAGCCTGTTAGATAGGGGTTTGAGTCATGCAAACGCCAAGTGTGTGTGTGTGTGTGTGTGTGTGTGTGTGTGTGTGTGTGTGTGTGTGTGTGTGTGTGTGCCACAGGTGGTCAATGCAGTGTGGGTTTTGCTTTTACTAAAAGGATCAGTAGGGTGTTAAGTGTGTAAAAGATTATAACCGGGATTAGTGCTCAGGTTTGTTGGTGTTTTGTAAAGAGTAGCTGAGAAGGAGTCCAGACTGAGAATCATGACATGTCCTTCAGCTATGTAATAAATAGTAATTTACACGCATATATGTGCTGAGTCAGGGACAACTGCACCTTACTGACATTGCCAACATCCTATCAGACAGGCCCATGTATACATACCCACCTCCCACAGACGATAGTCCCTGACATCATACCAGGAGATATCACGTGTAGAATGGCTGAACAGCTCCCCCCAAAGCCAAAAGCATGGCAGCAATTGGATTACATTGTTTCCCAATATGTGTCATGCATGCACTACAGAACAAACAGACCCTGCACCTGAACAGTCTGTTGAGCCTCACCCACTCCACAGAACCTGGAACCGTCGAATGTGTTACAGCAACATAAGGCACTCCCCACATGTGTGGGTGCACAACACACCATGGGAAGTATAGTCTGGTAAGCCTATAAAGTCTGATCTGCAAGGCCATGGAGTGCATCATGGCAGACATGATAAACAGAGCTATTGGAAACTGACAAACACACAACCCTACCAACTGTGGTATGTTCATGTGCAGATCATGGTTCCCAAGCATGCTACACCATCTGCAAGGCAGCCACCCAGGACATACATCATGGAACAGAGCTACACATGTCCCACATAGACTTTGAACAGCTCTTCATCAACATCACAGACACATGTCGTATCCACAAAATCAACAATCTGTGCATAGATATGTGTTGACATATGAAGGGATGTCAATGTGTCCACAGATAGATCACACAAGGTGAAACTCACGGGTCCTGTACAAGCTGTTGATACCTGCCAACCTACATGGATCATTCCTGGGATTGCAAAACAATATGTACACACATTACCATGTCCAGTCTGATGATGTCATCATCCTACAAATATACCAGGAGAACAGAAATGACCCAGTAAAGCATATAGCGCACTGTGTTAATGTGTATCTCTCTAGTATTATTATATAGTTAGGTAGGGGTTTGAGATCTGCACACGCCAAGTGGGGGGTGGTGTATGTGTGTGGTTTCCTTTGAGAGGAGTAGCCTTTTTGGAGACTGGGAAAACACATTAAAAGAGGTACATCCCTCTTTGGAAAGTCTGATGATGTCAGCATCCTACAAATATTCAAGGAGAACATAAGTCACTTAGTAATGCATATAGCGCGCCGTGTTAATGCGTATCTCTCTAGTATCATAACATAGGTAGATAGGGGTTTGAGTCCTGCTAACGCCAAGTGTGGGGGGCGGGGTATGTGTGTGGTTTCCTTTGAGAGGAGTAACCTTTTTGGAGACTGGGAAAACACATTAAAAGAGATACATCCCTCTTTGGAAAGTCTGATGATGTCAGCATCGTACAAATATTCAAGGAGAACATAAACAACCCAGTAATGCATATAGCACGCCGTGTTAATGAGTATCTCTTGAGTATCATAACATAGTTAGGTAGGGGTTTTAGTCCTGCAAATGCCAAGTGTGTGTGGTTTCCTTTGAGCAAAGTAGCCTTTTTGGAGACTGGGAAAACACATTAAAAGAGGTACATCCCGGGGGGGGGGTGTATGTGTTTGGTTTCCTTTGAGAGGAGTAACCTTTTTGGAGACTGGGAAAACACATTAAAAGAGGTACATCCCTCTTTGGAAAGTCTGATGATGTCAGCATTCTACAAATATTCAAGGAGAACATAACCCCACCCCCCTCAGTAATGCATATAGCGCGCCGTGTTAATGCGTATATCTCTAGTATCACAACATAGTTAGGTGGGGGTTTGAGTTCTGCAAACGCCAAGTGTGTGGGTGGGGGGGTTATGTGTGTGGTTTCCTTTGAGAGGAGTAGCCTTTTTGGAGACTGGGAAAACACATTAAAAGAGGTACATCCCGGGGGGGGGTGTATGTGTGTGGTTTCCTTTGAGAGGAGTAACCTTTTCGGAGACTGGGAAAACATATTAAAAGAGGTACATCCCTCTTTGGAAAGTCTGATGATGTCAGCATCCTACAAATATTCAAGGAGAACATAAACCACCCAGTAATGCATATAGCGCGCAATGTTAATGCGTGTCTCTCTAGTATCATAGCATAGTTAGGTAGGGGTTTGAGTTCTGTAGATGCCAAGTGTGTGTGGGGGGGGTGTGTATGTGTGTGGTTTCCTTTGAGAGAAGTAGCCTTTTTGGAGACTGGGAAAACACATTAAAAGAGGTATATCCCTCTTTGAAAAGTCTGATGTCAGCATCCTACAAATATTCAAGGAGAACATAAACCATGCAGTAATGCATATAGCATGCTGTGTTAACGTGTATCTCTCTAGTATCATAACATAGTTAAGTAGGGGTTTGAGTCCTGCAAATGCTGTGGATGTGTGTGGTTTCCTTTGCGAGGATTAACCTTTTTGGAGACTGGGAAAACACATTAAAAGAGGTACATCCCTCTTTGGAAAGTCTGATGATGTCAGCATCCTACAAATATTCAAGGAGAACATAAGTCACTTAGTAATGCATATAGTGCGCTGTGTTAATGCGTATCTCTCTAGTATCATAACATAGGTAGATAGGGGTTTGAGTCCTGCTAACGCCAAGTGTGGGGGGTGGCGTATGTGTGTGGTTTCCTTTGAGAGGAGAAACATTTTTGGAGACTGGGAAAACACATTAAAAGAGGTACATCCCTCTTTGGAAAGTCTGATGATGTCAGCATCGTACAAATATTCAAGGAGAACATAAACAACCCAGTAATGCATATAGCATGCCGTGTTAATGTGTATCTCTTGAGTATCATAACATAGTTAGGTAGGGGTTTTAGTCCTGCAAACGCCAAGTGTGTGTGGTTTCCTTTGAGCAAAGTAGCCTTTTTGGAGACTGGGAAAACACATTAAAAGTGGTACATCCCGGGGGGGGTGTGTATGTGTTTGGTTTCCTTTGAGAGGAGTAACCTTTTTGGAGACTGGGAAAACACATTAAAAGAGGTACATCCCTCTTTGGAAAGTCTGATGATGTCAGCATCCTACAAATATTCAAGGAGAACATAAACCACCCAGTAATGCATATAGCGTGCAATGTTAATGTGTGTCTCTCTAGTATCATAACATAGTTAGGTAGGGGTTTGAGTTCTGTAGATGCCAAGTGTGTGTGTGTGTGTGGGGGGGGTGTGTATGTGTGTGGTTTCCTTTGAGAGGAGTAGCCTTTTTGGAGACTGGGAAAACACATTAAAAGAGGTACATCCCTCTTTGAAAAGTCTGATGTCAGCATCCTACAAATATTCAAGGAGAACATAAACCATGCAGTAATGCATATAGTGTGCTGTGTTAACGTGTATCTCTCTAGTATCATAACATAGTTAAGTAGGGGTTTGAGTCCTGAAAATGCCAGGGATGTGTGTGGTTTCCTTTGCGAGGAGTAACCTTTTTGGAGACTGGGAAAACACATTAAAAGAGGTACATCCCTCTTTGGAAAGTCTGATGTCAGCATCCTACAAATATTCAAGGAGAACATAAACTGCTCAGTAATGCATATAGCGTGCCGTGTTAATGCGCATTTCTCTAGTATCATAACATAGTTAGGTAGGAGTTTTAGTCCTGCAAACGTCAAGTGTGGGGGGGGATGTGTGTGGTTTCCTTTGACAGAAGTAGCCTTTTTGGAGACTGGGAAAACACATTAAAATTGGTACATCCCTCTTTGAAAGTCTGATGATGTTGGCATCCTACAAATATTCAAGGAGAACATAAGCCACCCAGTAATGCATATAGCGTGCCGTGCTAATGCATATTTCTCGAGTATTATAACATAGTTAGATAGGGGTCTGAGTCCTGCAAACGCCAAGTGTGTGTGCCACAGGTGGTCAATGCAGTGTAGGTTTTGCTTTTACTATGGTATGACATATGTTTCAAACAGTATGTGCATTGCACACATTGGGTATCTGCGTGTCAAATAAATATGTGTACATGTGACCTCAATCAGTACATAGGTGTGAAGCCTGCATACGACATGAATACTTTTGTAACCTTCGACAGATTGTGCCACTGCTTCACAAATCATAGGTCACGTGTCTGTGTCAAGCCCGGCCAATGTAGTGATCCGTGGCCAAGGACATCTCTGCCACACACACCCATGACACATACTATAGAGTACTGTGAGTGAGGGTAATTGCCGGGGTATATATCAGACATATTCATACACAACAACAACTGGCAATAATGGACAGTCATTATAGATGTACACCAGCCCTGTGGATATGCATGCAGGCCCCTAATGTGTTATGTGCAACACCGAAGGACCCCACAATACCTATGGATATATAGATACCAAGGGACAGATGACACAACATGTGTCTGTCTGTACACATTGGTACCCAACATACATGTTGAGGGCTACCACCTATGTGGTACTGTCGGGATAGTATGTATAGTAAATGTGGATGAATATGCCATAGACGGCTTACTGCTATACAGCATGTATTGGACAACAGGTATCTGTCTGTATGATACCCTTGTGTAGGATATGCTTCCCATCCAGGGAATGCAGTGTATGTTGATGGACATATCCCTAGTGTATTTGCATGTACCTAAGAGGGCTATATGCCAAACACTTGTGGTCCCAGGAACGTGTGGTGGTCAATACCACTGGTTACTGTTATTGTATAGTACTGGAAGGATCCAGCTGTTACTGAGTTCCCTACAACTGTGAGTCATTTGTCAGGACATCATCTAATGATTGGTTATAGTCATACTGTTGAGATGGTGTATACTACTAGACTGCAGATCATTGACAGATATCAACAGTATCACCCACAGCATAGTGCCAACCTATGTCATACACACATGTGTACCCATGTTAGTACATATCTGTAGTAGAATGCATACTGGCCATCAAAAGATACCATGAGATGTTAACAATGTGTAGAACAGGGTATGTCGCACATCCCACGTGTCCACTATGCACGTACATGCAGACAGTGCGCACACACCATGTTCGCAGATGTACACCCACTAATTTGTAATGCACACATCACACACGTACTGTCCACTCACTAACACATGCTGGCAACACTGTACACTTCAGCCAAGTGGCACATGGGTGGACATTACATACTCAGGACTAACACTGGTGTAAACAATGCTACAATGACTATCACAGCTGTGATGCATAATGCCTGCTCAGGTATACCTACAAGGATATCATTACACTTTCCTGTTGTCAACTTGCTACTATTGCTACACTGCTATAATGTCACCCTGTGCATCAGAACCATGTTAGCCTGTTCCTGCATCAATGTTACAGATGACAGGAGGTGGCACAGGTGTCATCATATGCACAGGGTGTGTTGTAGGTTTGCCAGAGCCCGACATTGACCCATCCAATCGTCATGTCTGTGTGTGTGTGTGTGTGTGTGTGTGTGTGTGTGTGTGTGTGTGTGTGTGTGTGTGTGTATGTGAGGGACAACAGTACTGCATGGGCCAATGTTGATGTAATGTGTGTGTGTATGTGTGAGCCCTAGTTGTGTGGTACATGTGTGTGTGTCTGCATGCACACAACTCCACCATGTCGCTGCCATATACGGGCGATTGTGGGACAGCCACAGACTGTACCTGCTAGGCCGTACAGATCACTGTCTCTGGCCATGGACACGGTACCTGTGCCTAGCAGGGGTGCTACGGGCAGTATCGGGTACCAACCCTGACTGGGTGCTGTCATCAGAGGAAGAGATATGATGACTGGACCCATGTCCCTGCTGGGACTGGCCAGTGCCATGTGCACGTGGTCTAGTAGGATGGTCAATGGACAGGCCAGCCCCAGCATTGCTAGGGCTGGTACTGCCACTACGGGAGTGGCTGTGATCCGTGGTCCAGCCATGATGACTGCCAGCTGATACTGTTTCTGGCATGCATCTGCGTCGGCTTCTCATCTGTCCCACACGGTCCTGGCTCATGGCTAACACATCGTGGAGGACATCTAATGTCTCCCTCCAACAGCTATCAATGACCTTGGTGTAATTCCGGATGGCACCGGCAAGGTCACGGATGCTGTCATTGATAACAGTGTAATGGGCCCTCTGTGCCCTTAGTCCCTGTCGTGTGTACCATTCCATACATGCCTGTGCCTGCATTACAGCCTGGAAGATACTGGAGGTTGTAATACCTCTGGGGGCATGTCTGCCAGGGGCAATACGACCAGTGGTGCTCCCCCGAGAACCCCTGGACATCTGCCTATGTGGTACCATTCCAGTAATCCGGCTATGGCTGCTGTGAGGGGATGCACGTGCCATAGGTACCACACTCTCCTGGTCAATGCCAACTGTATGCTGTCCCTCAGCTAAGGCCATTGGTGACGAGGGATGTATTGGCAGTATGAGTGTGTGCATAGATGGGGTTGACCGCTGTGTAGTGTCGATTGGTGGACCATCTAGGTCTGGAGCTTTACCTGATTTAAGGTTAATATCTAAGATTTCTTGCTGATTAAGGGGTACAGTGATCTTACCTTGTTGAATCTTATTCATTTTTGGAATAGTGCTTTCCTTTAGGCCTTGTAACAATTAAGTTTTAATTAGAGCTCCACGCTTATCACTGACTATGCATTTATCAGCAAGGAGCTCAGACGTTCATAGATGGTAGTCTAGTTTCTTGGCTGAAGAGCCTACACAAGGTGCCAGGAATCTACATTATAAAAAGAAAACTTCCTAGTACCCTTTCTTTAATGTAGACAGGACTTTATGGACTTCATCCTAAGGCTTTCTGGTAGCATACTGCAATACCTGTGGTATACCTAGATACTGACTGGCTTGGAAGCTTATCATGCTTAAAGGACTGCGTTCTGCTTATTTTTAATTTGTTTATGCTTTTTTGAATGGTCATATTACATTATTAGTAGTTTCTCTGTTTATCCCTTGACACTATTAACTTTACTTTCAGTAACTCATCAGCCCATTCCTTCCTCTGAATCACTTCAGTCAACAGCTTCAGTGAAAACACACCAGTAGAAAGGCTGTCATCTATTTTTTTTTTGGTACCCTCAAACCTCATTTGTACTGGTCTGGCCACTAGTGTCCCACATCCATGCCAGGTCTATAATTCATCCTCCTATACCACCAGGCCTTATTGCAATGTTACTGGGGCCAGTTGTGGATCTTAAGGGTGTCCTAGTGTCCCAGTCATTTGGGTTCTGCCTGGTGTTTTTTTTTTTTTTTTATTATTATAAATTTTTATAGATTTTATATGTCTACCCACTTTACCTTTTACCATTCTCCATGTCCATTGATTAAGTCTAAAGTCAACTTCTCTCTTTTGGCTAGATGCCTCATCCAGCACCTAGGTCAGTAGACAGTCCAGCATTAGCTGGGTTATAATTGGAGCATTACCCTGGTATACTGTGTATACCATGGGGCCATATGGCCCAGTAATATTCATTACTGTAGACTTCAAATGACTGGAACTATTTATCCCTTAATATTTTATAGCTTATGTTTATTTATTTATTAATTTATTTATACCAAACAATATAGATGTTTCTGTTCTTAAAAGTTGAGTTACACATACTCAAAGCGCATAGCATTGATCCTGTACTAATGAATCACAAAACAGAGAGTCACTTAAAATGGCAGTACAATGGGTCCTTCAGGGAGAATAGCAGCTACTGTTCTCATAGTATTTAGTGCTTGACTAGACTGGAGTTAACAAAATGTAATTGGCAAAGTCTATATGTGTTAGCCAAAAAAACACAGTATAGTAGGTAGCAAGCATAGTAACCACAGGTGTTACACGTGTATTTACTATAAAATAAGTTCAGAAAAGAAGAGAATGCAGTTCATACCAAGCAGTTCAGTCTGCTGTCCAAATAAGTCTGTTCACAGGTTTATGCTCTGCAGGTTTTTCTCATTTCAAATCAAATTCAATATCTCTAAATATTTATTTGCAGTCAGAAGTAATGTTCCCTTATGAACAGGGTTCTGGCACAGTCAATGACAAAATAAATGAACAGTACTTATGGAGATTTCATATCAGTAGAGCAGTTCTTTGTGAATTTGAATGTTATCCTTGAGCAGGGGGCAAGCTAAGCATCTCTGTATCATTCCAATTTTAATATATGTGTACCAAAGCAAGCAGAGAAGAGCAGTTCCCTTTGCAGCTCAACAGATAAGCAAAAAAAAAACAAACAAACAAAAAAAAAACACAATATATGTTTTCCTTCCACACAGGCTTGAATAAATCCAGCTAGATTCTCCTATAAAAAGTTTATTTCTCTTCCCTTGTATGGATGCCCTTTGGATTACTTTCTGTCTTCTTTTTTAGTATACGTAATTCCTCCTACAGCTCTTCCAGGATGCCCTTCCGAACCAAAGTTCATGAAACTGTTGTACATCACAGTACGTGGCTTTAAATATCCCTGTGTGCAGCTGTCCCTCATTGGCACTAACATCCTTGTCTATTTCTTGGATAGTATTCTTAAAATAACTGTCTACCACTGTGTTACATAACACTTTAATCTAGCTCTTTTAAAGGGACAAAACACTAATATGATGCATGACCCCCCCCAGTGTGGCACCATCAGTTCAAGGATCTCATGATGGGCTATACGCCCAAGCAGGTTGCAAACATGAATCTGAAATTCTGGAGGGTCAACATCCACTGAAATAGTTTTGGGCGTGCAACCTTATATCAGAATAGCCATTGAAGGGGCCGTGATCTGTTATTAAAAAAAAAAATCTTTCTCCTCAAGGTAATATTTCCAGATGTTGAGAGCCCAATTAATGGCTAAACACTTTCTATAACTGAGCAACATTTCCCTGCATTACTAAGCATTCTACTAATATATCAGATGTGGTGTTCATCCCCTGTACTACCTGAGACAAGAAAGCAACTATACATATCTCAGAGGCAGCCATGTGTACCAGGAATTATTTTGAAAAGTTAGCAGTTATGAGTACAGGCTCTAAATATAGCATATTGTCTAGCTATCTAAGGCTTATTCCATTGCATTTGTAGACTTCACCTTCAGTGGAACTTTACGGATAGTCAGGTTAGTTAGAGGGCAAGCAATACTTGCAAAAATAAGGAACCAACTTCTGATTATAGTTAGGAAAGCCCTAAAAAAAACTTTCACTTGCTTTTAAGTTGTTGGCATGGGCCAATTCGTCACTGCTTCTACTTTTTCATCCTGTACTTTTATAAGTCCTTGGCCTATTACATAGCCCAAATACTGGCCTTCTGTCATATATATACCTTGCACCTATCTTGATTAGCTAGCAATCTAGTCTGTCACAGAGAGTTTGAAATAGCTTGGGTAAATAGCTCTCTGAATCTCCAAAGAATATTACATCATTCTGGTTGGTTTGTGGATATCTTTAATGAGATCTAGGGGTTTTGTTTGTCAGACTCTGAATATTGCAGGGACTCCATGGAGACCAAAAGGCAGCACTCTGTAATGGAAAATGCTATCAGGTGTAGAAAATGCCATTGATATGTTAGGGCTATTCCACTTACTTTGGATGCCCAAAGTTTAAGCATTTTTCATACTTTGTCTCTGTGCCTAACTGCTTTGTATTGGTTTTCTGGCATTTGATTTAATTTTAATTGTACTTTCTCTCCAGGCATTTTCTGTGTTGTGCTGAACTAAACTGGTTTTACTAGACAACTCTGAGAATATGTCATTATTTCTATGTACAAATTCGTTCACTTCCTGTTTCTGGGATCCCAACAGTGTCTCCCTTATTTTGATCTCAGGACATGTTCCAGGAACTTTGACTTCCCCTGCTAACAAATGTACATTAGACTTCAGAAGAAGATTTTCTCAAAGGCTTCAGAACATTTATGAAATACTACTCTAGTTTTCATGGTTCCAGTTGTCTTACCTAAAGCTTTGCTTAACTTACATTCTCTATCACTTCAAAATGTCTTGTACTTTACATGGAACTTTCTTTCAGCATTATATGCTAACAGAAGTACCTTATCTTTTGTGGCAATCTCCCTCAGATGCATATTCCTGTTTTTTATTCCTTTACCTCCTCACAACTGACCATCAGCTGACCACCAGCTCCTTTCATTGTTCATTTGGCATATTGGAACCACCTTAGCCTCCTCTATGTTCTACCTGTCCAAAGATTGTGGCCAATAAGGAGATTAAGGATGCTGATGCAGCATAATAGTACTTCTAGGGAGTGTGACCAAACTCCCACAACCTCACAGCAACTTCATAAGCTTTGCAATGGTCACCTTTTGGAGGTTCATGCGCATTTCTGTACATACCCTGCCTCCCAGGCAAACAGTATACTGCTTGCAGTGCGCATCTCGCCAGGTTCTTAATACTGCTATTGCATTGAGCCCACTTAGCATCCCTAACCCCAGGATGATGAGCCATTGTCATCCATTCACAAAAATTTTCCCCCACCTGGCTTCTCCAGTACATATGCAGTTGGTCAAACATAGATCATCTGGGGAGCAGACAGGGCTTTATCCATCTGTGCAACAGGGTTAGACAAGCATTCCTGTTATATTTTCTCCTGTCTCTGTTGTGTACCCACCATATGTTACCTCACTATTGGCAAACCGGTTCTTAACCTGTTTTGCTAATCTGAAAATGTTCTATCACAGTTTTAAATGGGAGGGAGGTCTTGCACTCATTTTTATTAATTATTTTTCTGTCAAGCCTCAGGTATGCCAAATGGTATGAATCCAGCTGAGTCATGTGGTACTTCTCTTACAGCAAAGAGAAGACATGGCAGCAACTGGTCCCTATTTTCCCATCTATCACAATAGTTCTTTGTAATAGAGACTTTAGAGTTTTGTTAAATTATTCAACTAGCCCATTTGTTTAATATATTTACTTCACTATCATTAGCCTTTTCGATCTAAAACGCTGGCACAGTTCATGCCATGGTCAGTAAGACATTCTCAGGGAATTCCTACCTCACAGAAAAACATTACTAGTGTCTCACTATGGACATTGCATTGAATTCTAACAGGAGCACTGTCTCACACCATTTTGTTACATAATTAATAACTTTCATGAGATACTGATGATCATTATTCAGTTTCACAAGTGGATCTACAATGTCCATTGTCATGCATTCAAAGGGACATCAAGAATGGGCAAAAATAAATATCAGATGTTTCTTAAATCTAGGGTTGGGTGCTGCCCTTTGGCACTCTTGTCAGGCTGCACAAAAGTTCTCTATGCTCTTCATTAATAGCTAATCACAACTCAAGCCTTTGTTTGGTTCATTCCTTAATGACCACCGTAC
>NC_056727.1:1120752400-1120804900 GCF_019279795.1 Protopterus annectens
AAAAGGGTTTATTCTCAATATAGTACAATGTAAATGCTACCTTCATAACAGTTCTTGTCTCTTTTCTAATATGTATAAAGGTATGATAGTCCAGTAGCTGCTTTTATCTCATATTCCTAATGATATTTCAAATGAATAGTTAATAATGGTCATCTGTTGCCTTGTGTTTACTTATCTTATCAGGACAGACTAAATGTTGGATACTCAATGACATTTTAGTTAAACTGTTATTCCTAATGTTTACTTCTTATAAGTTGTCAAGAAGGGTCCTGTTTATACTGGACAACTGATTAATCAACTAAGGATTTTTGTAGTGCTGGAAGGAGCAATCAGAAATAAAAGCAGATGATAGTTTAATCAGTTATTTTTGATACAGAACAGGTTAAGGAGGAAATACAAACATTTGTTCAACAAAACGTGAGCCATCATAAAGAAGGGGACTCTGCTTCTCAATCTTCTGATAATAAAAGTCATAGAGAGACTATGCCACTGAAACATTTTCCAATGTTTCATAGGAAAATGCTTGAGCAACAGAGAAGAAGCACAGGAGTTGACTGGAAGAATCCGGCATACATTGGAATTGAACTTTCATATGGAGTTGGGAGATGTAGACGCACAGGAAGAAGAACAGCAACACAGAAATTAGTGAATAAAGGTGAGATTACAAAACATCAATTGCATTTGTGAAATATGGCTGTACAAAAAAAGTGGAAAGAATGGAATTTTGGTGACTTTGTTAAACTTGTGGGGGACTAAAACTTTTTTTGCACCACTTCAAATCATTAATGTTTGGGAGGACACTAAGGAGAAGGGAAGAGGAAGGAAAAAATAACTGAAAGTAAGACAATTTCTGTTCTTAACAGTATTTCTATAAAACTTTTCATGATATAAGTTACATGTTATATAGTAAAGCATTTTCAGATACTGTATGAGATAAATTTACTAAAGTAAACAAATGCCTTTTTCTTTATTGTTTTAAGAATGCATTCATTACAATTGAAAAAGAGAAAAAAGTCTGGACAAAAGCACGTTTAAGTTACTATAATGTAATCTTGGGGTTTTGTGGTAGGGATGGAGTACATATGTTATAACATATGTAGACGTGATATGTTTTCTCTTACTTTTGTATAGGTGAATGCCTGGATTAAGACCCTTGGCTTAATGTAATAAGTTTTAAGTGGAAACAAATAAATAAGAAAACACTGAATGTAATAAAAAGTTTTCCTTTAGGAATAAATGTTCAGCATGGCTTTAGAAGTCTGCAGCTGAAGGCTATTTCTTTCTTATGTTTCCATGGAAACAAACTGATTATAGGGCAATAAAAAGCCAGGGTACTGGTTTCTTTGAGGCTTAAAGTTAATGTTTTCTATTTTTCATATCTGGGAGGGGGAAAAGGATGAAATAAGATCTGACAGCAATTACTGTAATGGGAGCACAGGCAGGTAACATGCATCTTAGCATGGATAACCTTAACTTTAGATCATATAATCCCTGTGTGTCTATTATGAGCATTTTTTCCCAATTAGGTTGATTAAAGTTCATCATTTGAAGATGTACATAGTTGTGCTTGTTTGTATTAAGTTAATATGTTATGGAGGTGTTCTGGGGAGGTGGTTTTTGAAGGTTTTCATTAAACCAAAACATCTTGTAAAATGTGATATACCTTCAAGTGGAGTGGATGAGAAACAACTGTAGAAAAGACCAATTAGTGGGTGCATGTATCACAAAAGCTGGAAACAGACATCTAAAAAGGTTGTTATATAATATGTGGGTATAATACCCTAGTATCATAATGGAGAAACTTTTCATATTATTTTGGAATATGAATGGTCTCGCAGGTATAAACAAAAAGGAAAGAGTATAGCAATGCTACAGGAGACACATTTGGAAAGCACTAAGCATGTGAATTTGATAAACAAAGGATTTCAGGATGGATATTTACTGGAATACCTGGGACAAAGGAAACTGGAAGTATTTTTATTAATTGTTAGATGAGCTGCAACAGTGATAGAAGAAGGAAAAAAAGATAATAATGGTAGATTTCTAGTAGTAAAAGCCTACTGGCAGAGGGGGAAGATTACGCTGGCATGTATTATATTTCACCTAAAGCTGCTATTATGGAGCAGAAATAAATGGGAGGAAAAAATCATCTTTCAGTGGCCAATATTACTTATAGGCAGGGATTGGAATTTGATTAACAGCAGTGAGGATGCATCTGGGGTTCCTAGAAGGGAAAATATAAAAAAGAGCCTTGATTTCTTAATTTGGTATGAAAGATAAGAATTCAGTTGTAGGAACTCGAAAAGACTTTACACGTTATCCCCAGGTCCAGTAATTGGGCTAGACTAAATAGAAATTATATTTCACAGGAACATGAACATTTAATTGAGAGCTTTGTCACACATCTAATAACTATTTTAGATCAAGTGCCAATAATAACTAAGAAAAAAAATGAAGGTTAATGAAGTAATAATGAGGCACTGGCTCTTTCCCACCTAAATGTTAAAAAGAGAAGAATTTAAGTAATGTGTAATGGAAATTATTTAGGGGTTATTAGGGAGGATAGAAAGTTCTTCAGAAGTGTAACATAAAATCAAAGTAATGTTTAAAAATAATGTAGAAATAAAAGAAAAAGAGATATGGCTAAGAAGTAGCAAAAATTAATTAGAGGGACTGACAAAGTTTAAAGTATTGCAGAATAAGGAGAATCTCACAGACTAAGAAGAGGTGCAACTGTAGAGTGCTAAAGAGAAAATAAGGGATTACCTTGAGAATATGTACGATTTTAGAAAGATTGCTGTTAAGCAACTGTTTTTTGATAATAACTCCAGAGCACAAAAAACTTTTAGCACAATGACTGATTAGCACAACAAAAATGGTTGCTGCCAAACTTAGGAAGCTTATGAGAAGAAAAATAACCAGTGATCCTGTAAAGGTATTATAGATATTTCAGAAATTTTATGAAAGTTTGTATAAAGCAGAGAAATATGGAAATCAAGAAAAAGCACAAATGGAAATATTTATCGAGACTTAAGTAAAAGTTAGATGTAGATGAGGTTCAACAATTGACAGTTAAGATAGGAGGAGATGAGTTAAACAGTGATGTATAACCAATCTGCCAGAAACTCTCCAAGAACAGATGGCATTCTGGTGGAAGTTTGGAAGCTAATTAGGAAGAAAGTGATAAAGATCTGGAAGGTTTTGTTTAACAGCATTTTCAAAGGAGGGGGAGTACCAACATTCTGCAAGGAAGCTGTGGTGGCCATAATACCTAAAGACAGTAAAGACCCATCAGCCGCAGTTTCATATTGGTCCATTTCAATTTTAAACCATTGTTACAAAATATTTATGTTGATAATGGCTAAAAGAATGGCACTGGTGATGCCAATATTGATTAGATATGAACTAATGTGGTTTTGTGGAGGGGAGGCAAACATTTGACAATATTAATTAAACAATGATGATCCATATGGAAGCAGAATGTAAGAAAATACCAGTGAAGTTGTTGTTGTTGGTGATGCAAAGAAAGCATTCGATAGTGTAAGATGGGATTTTATGAATAGGGCAATGGAAGAATTTGAATTATCTGATACAATAATAAAGTTAATTAGGATATATGAGGCATCAGAGGCAAAAATCAAAGTGCAGGGTTCCTCTCTAATAATTGGTGTCTGGACAGAGCAACCAGGCAGGGGTGTCCTCTTCCCCCTTGTTATTTGCTCTATATTTAGAACCATTGGCAAAGAAAATATGGGACTCAGAAATTCAAGGATATCATTGGTATGTTAATCAGGAAAAGTTGGCCTTGTTTGCAGACAATATTATTTTCTTCCTGATAAAGCCAGAAAAGGACATCTCAGTGTTGTGGAACATTCTGAAACAGCTTCAGATTTTTTCAGGTCATAAAATTAATGAAGATAAAACAAAGGATATAGTTATAAATGATGTACCTACACATGAAATGATTCAGCAATACCCATATTTATGGGGACATGATAAAATTAATTATTATTAGCTTATTAGTCTAGTCATTGATTTTAATGCCCCCCTTGGCATGCATCTGCCCAGACACATGCAACAACTGGAATGCCCACAGAGATACCTTACTAAAATTATACAAAGCCTAAACAACTTGTGCTAAATGGACCGAATCAAAGCCCTATCACTATACTCAGTATCCTGCAGACTGCTAAGAGGTGTCCTGTGTCTGGCATCCAAAGCATCCACTCATCCATTACTGCCCATTACTGATGGTTTTACTGCACATCAGCAAGTCAAATGGCATCAGAAATACTCAGTCTAGGGATTTGAACTCGTTTTGCAACTTAACAGAATGGTTTGGAAGGACAGGTATATTTTGCAGAAGATACTACTGCTATGGACCAGACTCCCCATCCACATAAAACAAAGCTAATTTCTAACAATTTTCAAGTGCAATTTAGATCTATGGATGGGAAACAGAAAATTTACCCAAGACTGACCCCTGTACTACTAATAGACATATGCAGCTCCTAAATGTTTTATTCCATGCATGGGTTCCCTCATATTATCTATGGTATGATCCCAGTTATTCTCATTAGGGGTATTACATAGTTATTGTCCATGGGATGAGTAAGGCCAATCTATAACCAAACGGGTTAGGTTATTTTCATCAGAAAAAGGGAAACTGATTAAAATTAAAATGGCCTCCAAGAACAGCTAGCGTAGTCCTTACCTGTGAACCTATTAACCTGTTTTGGAGTACTGGTTAAAAAGGATTCTATTATGGCAGCAAAGAATATGTATGAAGAGTCTAAACAAAAGATTATACAAAAACTGAGAAACTGGAAGCTCTTGTCTATGGATATGGATAGCAATATGCAAGCAGTAAAAATGTTTTAGTCCCATTTGTTTTAAACACAGGTTGGGCATATTTTTATCAACCAGAGGAGCAGATGTTGGCAGTAATTAATAAAGAGTTGAAGGATTTTATCTGGGAAGGTAAGAAATTCATGTGGAATAAGTTGATCCTTCCAATAGAACAAGGTGTTTTAGAATCACCTGACTTGAAGGGATAGTTTAGAACTTCATAGTTAAGGCTCTTATACATAATGCAGGCAGAATTCTACAATTAAAAGTAGAAAGGGATAATGGAGTGGGGGGTGAGTTAAGAAATAAAGAGAGTATGGGATTTTTGGTGCAGTTTCTTAAGGAGAATAACAATAGTCATACAGAATATTATATTCATAATGCAGAAGAAAGTATTCTAAAAACTAAGCCAACACAGGAATGGAGAAAAGAGATTTTTCTGACAGGGAGGACTGTAATTAGTGAAATAGAGAATAGGCAAGAGGGGGCTGGAATTTACTAGAAGCAATTGGCAAAGTAACCAAGGTATTGGGAACAAACGATCAAAGAGGAAAAGGTAATAGAATGGAAAGAGACCAAGAAGATATTTGGACTATAGGCTAGAGACTGCCTTCCGTATCAGGGATTGATATCAGAGTATAGGAAATGAGAAATGGACAAGGGAACCCTAAGTGAAAGACCTGCTCTGGTAGAGTTTTTAGTTGAACTGAGAATAGAAGCCGCTGTTAAAAAATGGCTAATTAGTACGCAATATAAAATATTGCACAATTACTATAGGAATCAATCAGAAGAGATCAGAAAAGACTGGAAAGAGAGATTAGATATACAATTCACAAAGAAACAATGAGAGGAAATACGCATGGCTTCCAAATATGTAACAAAGTCTAGAAGATTTAGAATTGTTGCTTTGAAGTGTTTGCAAAGGGATTTTATAATGCAAGCAGACTCCAAAGAATTTTTACTCAGGTAAATGTCAAATGTTGGAGGTGTGATGGGAAAAAAGAGGTAACTGGGAACATATGTTTTGGTGATGTAATTAGATGGCAAACTTTAAAAATGTCCTAAAGAATAATCTGTCAGAGATACTGGGTGAGCAAATGGGTGTAAATACAGATTTTTTTTTTATCTGGGATACAGGATCTGAATTGCCTAGACATAGTAAGGACTTGTTCATTTTAATTCTGGTAGCCGCCTAAAAAACAATTATTAGAAAAAGAAAATCTAAATCTAAACCAACATATCTGAAGTACTGAATATTATAACAGAGAGAAAAAACTGGAAGTGGGATTTTTTGAAAAGGGTAGAAACACATTACATAGAAAAAATGGAAATTGTGGGAACAATACATGCAGACAAATGTTTGGAGGAGGAATGAGGTTTAAGGAAAGGCAGGAATTGACCATCTTATGTAATGTTGGATTGATTATATTATACATAAGAATATTTGTGATGTATAATGTTTGTAATAGTGAACATGTTAATGTGGTTTGTTTTCTTTTACATACATTTAAGTCTGTCTATGTCACAAGTGATAATTCAATAAATATATTTAAAAAAAAGATTGCAGAAAACCAGCACTATATTGTTGTTTTTGGAGACCCATAGATTCTTAGGAGGGTGCAGCTGTACAGGTATAAAGGCTGATGACCTCTTCATCAAGGGTCAGCTGACAGAGCACAAACTCTGTAGAAGGATCACAGAAGGAAATGACACTGCTAAGCACAGACAAGTTGTTTTTTTTTTTTTTTTTTGATAATAGCTACTGTCTCAGCAACTATCTTGTGACCTAATCTTTTATTTGTGAAAAATTGTACTTATTAATGATTAGTGGAGGCAGAATGACATCTTGATTAATCAGTATTTTAAAGGTCTAGGTTGCATTGGTATTCTTGTATAATATTGAGATCTGACATGACCAGTTTATTGTTCACACTTTTGCAATTAGTATGCGCATGTTTTATTACTCTATATTGATAGAGTGGGATTATAATACATGAAAGTGGACTTTTTTGTGAGTTTGAAGATATATTTAAATTGTGTGGCAGTGATGTAAGAAATGCATTATTTCTTAGCTGTATTGTTTTATTGCTACTTACATGAAAATGGGCTGGAAGTTAGACGGATGCTACTAGAAAGAGAAAATACAAGATAAGTGATGGAGAAAGGACTTTGGAAGGACATATATTGAGTGGTGTTATGTGGATAGAATGTATTGTAGTGACAGCAGGGTTTAACTGAGTATTCTGAATAACTGATGAAACAGCATGTCGATCTTTGGGACATTTTCATTATAGAAAAAAGTTCTAAATTATGCAATGGCAAAACCCTAGTGGATTACATTAACATTTATAGACAGCATGGACTATTTTAAAAGATTTCAGTGATACTGCTAAATTTTAATCGAGAAACTAAGTGGTAAACTTATATCACATGCAACTTAATGGTTTAGAGATAAAAGAAATATAATTTCTTACATAAATATGAGAATATAGCTATATAACTATATATTTTATGGCTGGGTTGTTGAAAGTTGTGACCTCAGAGTAATGCAGAATCAGGCCATTTCCAGTCATGCTTGGATTTCTGCTGGTAATCCTTGGAAATGTTGAGACCTGCTAGCATGAGTCCCAAAACATGGAGACTGAATGGCTGAAAAAACAAAAAAAAAAAAAAACTACTTACCTATATTAAGTATGAGATGGCCAGTTCCCAGAATATACCCTTTCCTCCAAGGTATGGCTATCAAGTTAGTATACACACACACACACACACACACACACACACACACACACATATATATATATATATATATATATATATATATATATATATATATATATATATGCGTGTATATATAAGTTAAGGGGTGTGTGGGGCTTGTCCCCTACAAAAAGTTTAAATAAGAAGAGCAATGTTTGAAATTCACTCTCCTGCTATCGTTTCGATCCTCTTTTTTTTAAGCTTGTTGGCACTCAGCATTGTGAGTGCCAACATTTCAATAGGGTGACATTTTTACCACTGCTTGTGATACAACACTACAGAAAGGTGCCTTGGCTTGGGCACCATGTTGTGAATACTAGTCATTTAAATAGTTTTTGGTCTGGTACAACAGCAGGTTTATCTTTATCTTATATGGCAGGTATCTGTATCAGTTGTTTTGTGGCCAAAGTTTAGTATGACAGTTGAGAGACTGATAAACAACAGAGAAACTAGTGGCCTTAAAACTTCGTTGATGAGCTCAGTCACAATAATTTCCAAAAATCATGAAACCCAGGTAGTGTTTCAAATCCAGAAGCCTTTATTCATCACAAACAAGTGACCCTCAGTAACAAAAATATCAGAAACCATATTGGACACTGTTGAGAAACTGAATTCCTAATTTTTCTGTCATTAAATATATGTGGTATCTTGAGAGTGTTTTCCATTTGCCAATATGTTGACTGTAATCTTCAAATAATCACCAGGGCTGGGATTCTTAGATTATGAGATAACCTGACCACTGAGAATGATGGATTACTCAGCAGGCAGTGAAGCAAAATGGTGAACAACTATCCTTACATGGTGTGCAACAGTTACCCATGGAGAGCTCTAAACTGATTTAGAGCATATGATTTACACAGATGAGTACTGCAATAAGGATGACCACTAGTAAATACCTGGATGTAGCTACAAGGTAACTCATTTGATAATCCATATTCTTTGAGCAAGAAATACCAGTTATTTAAGATGGTTCCCACCACTCTACACTGGTTTTAATTCAGCGTGACAATAGCAAAGGAAACCACAAATTCTACAGAATTAGTCTGACATTTAATAGCTGTACATTTAAACTGTTCCAAGTAAACAAATACAAGTTTTAACTCAGCTGAGAGACATACTGGTTAAAATCCATGCTACTGTTTTTTTAAGTTAGTAAATCCACAGCTATTCATAGGTTCATAGGTTGGTACTAGGCTATCGACCCTAGGGCCTATACAAGACTAGCCATAACAATTCTGGCTATTTCTTCCCACACTATTTACTTTCCTGGACCCCTGTCTAGCAAGGTGACTGATGTCATCCCTGGGGTGAATTTCCTTTCTCCCATCCAATCGTCAAGGTTCCTTTTGAAGAGGGCCAAAGAGGCACTCTGCTTGACATGTATGAGCAGTCTATTCCAGAGTCTGGGGAGTCTCTGGGTCAGGAACCTATCCCTCCAGCATGTTTTGTTTATGTTTATTGTGATGACAAGGTTTAGATCCCTGGAGCATGTGGCTCTGAGGAATTGGGATTTATTTAAGTGTAGCATGTCCAACAGCTCTGGGTTTGACATGGCCTTGTATGTTAAGCAGAGATTGCTTGTGTATAGCTGGAGTTTTTTAAGGCAGTCAGCATAGGGCATTTGCTTTAGGCCTGTGATTCTTTTAGTGAGGTATTTCTGTGGTCTTTCCAGTTGTTGCAGATGTCTTGAGAGCTACATACCAAATAGGGCGTTGTATTCTATAATGGGTTTAATGAAGGATGAGTACATTGGGACAATGACCACTTTTTTTCTGGATGAAATGCCCTCAGTGATGACATGTGCCACATAGAAGAATTTCCTGACTCTTGTGACAATGTGGTTATCAAAGGTGAGACCACTGTCCACCTGTTTGTAAATGTTTTTCCCAAAGGGGATAACTATACATTTCTTGGCATTGAACTTGAGCCCATGGCTCTGGCACCAGGCATCTGTTTCTGTAAGGCCCTTTTATACAATGTCCACATAATTTGGGATTCAATCCTTAGTGTTGGCCTGTACTTCAGAGAAGTAGATGCCAAACAAGAGCAGTCCCAGGACTGAACCTGGAGGTACTCCACTTGTCACTTATTTGGAGCTGGATTTGGAGTCAGCTACTTTTACAGTGTGGGTCTGTCAGCCAGTTGGCAATTTAATGCCCAGCTTAGTAAGTTTATCTATGATTCCAGAGTGGGGATGGTGTCCCTGGAGACTGATATAAGTTCCATGATAATATATTCCATGGCCTTGCAGATCAGGCTCATCAGACTGATAGGTGAGGTGCCAGTTCATTTCATAGTTCATGTATACACAGCCCAGGATGTCATCTGGTCCCATGGATGCTTTAATGCCATTCTGTTGTAGCTCAGAGCAGATCTGAGCATTGCCATTTATATTATTGACATAGTTATAGAATGCCTTGTGGTTGTCTTTGGAATCTTTTGCATTCTGGGATTTTCCTCTTTTTCTGCAACAGTTCTCTTTTGTTGTAAAGTTTGTTTATTTTTGGAGGAAAGCATCTTGGTTCTATTTGGGATGGCACTATTCATGCATGACTCAGCAGTCAAACTTTCAGTTCCCATCTGCATGGGAGGGATGTGGATGTTAAGAGTGATTAGCTTATGGTCTGACCTGACCAATGAGTCAAGGATATTGGAGCCTCTGGTGGGACTATGGATTAGTTGATCCAGGGCATTGGAATTTATGAATTCCAAGAACTATTTGGCAAAGGTGTTGGTAGTTGAAATCACCCAGTATTAGAGTGCTTGGTTGTATCTTAATATTTTCCAGTATGTTTAGAAAGGTGTAGTGAGAAACTTGAGGCAAAAGTGCAGTAAGATTTGTAGCCTGGTATTGCAGGGGTGCTTTCTGGAGCTTGAACCAGGTCTCAGTCACTACTAGCATTGAGTAGCATTACCTTCAGATTGTGCATGCTTGTACCCTGTTACAGTGGTGGAGCTTAGCCAATTGTTGGTCAATCATTTTGTCCTTATATTGTGGTATAATTCTGGGTGAAGGCAGGATGCTACGTTGTTCACTGATTTTGAGATGCACTTATACAATTGCAAGGTTATAGCCCTATTGTTCTCTTTCTTTTTTTATCAATATTTTCATAGATGGCAGATGCCAGTATGAATGTCACTCTGCATGAGGGGCTCAAAGGACTTACCCCCTGTAAAATGCTTTTCAAATTACATGTTTCAGTCTTGACAAATTAATAAGAGTAACATGTAGTACTGGCAGTTGATGCCGAATGAAGAGGAGGGAACCAATATTTAATTGATTGCTACAATAATAAATCAATCCATTTATGAACCTAGATATACATATCCATTTTATGCCAGGCACTGTAATGCTAGCCCACTAGTTTTTGCAGGTTTTCTAGTTATGGAAATTCCAGACATAGATTCCAGCAGCAATGTTTTCACCTGCAGTGATGGCTATCATGGTGTGAATGCAATCATCTTGTGTCTATGGAGGAAGGTGCATTCCACAATTTTCATTTCTTTCTTTTTTCAGCTAACTCAAATACATCCAAGTTTGCAGGCAAGGCACTGTCCTTGTCATCTTGTCACCACTTGGCTTTGGCCCATCCACCCTACAGATGTTACTGACGTTACAGTATGTCATCTCACTGCTGGGTCATGGGTTGCGTTATGAGGGCCAGGAGAGGTAGACCACTGACTATTTTAGGAAATATTCAGTTTTACATCTAACTGCATGGTGGTTTGTGCTTTCTAAAATTGTTCATTAATCTGTGATATTTATAAAAAGAAGATAAAGATACACACTTTTTAAATAATAATCAGAACACACATGGATGTTACCCTGAACACTCTACACTTTCTAATTGTTCTGAGTGATATAGGCTCCTGGTATGTATCACATCATACACTGCAGCAGTAGTCTCTAATAATACCCACCATTGTGTATCACCCACGAATACACTTTGAGGTGTCAGTGCTAATAAGCTCCATATTCACCATATACCACACCAGTTAACACTTTATTATTAGCACTTCTTTACATACCATTTGACTGTCCATTATTTGCTGTAAGATACAAAAGTTTTCACTAAAATAACAGGGTGCCATGAAATTCCAAATGGCACCATGGAGAAATAAGTTTGGTTTGTTTATTGTTAAATGCTAAGTTATCAAAAGAGAAAATTTGTCTCAGTTGTAGCACTGTATTTGTATTTGTGATTGTGTTAGTTGGAATGTGTATCAGATGGAAGTCTGACTTGAATTGTGACAATTTAGACTCATTTGCCACAATAAGGAAAAATGTCAATAACAGCTAATTTGTATATGTCTGTATCACTGTTAACTACTACAAGTGCAAATCAACACTTTCCTATACTAGTTAATACTGTTTACCCATGCATCTTGTTAGCACAGTCATCTCCCATTCCCTCTCACACATACAATACACACATGCTAATAAACACACACACACACACACACACACACACACACACACACACACACACACACACACACACACACACACACACACACACACACACAAAATTACATGTGCCTGAGTTAATAGAACATCCCCAAAATCTCCAATTACATTGGCACTGCCCCTATAAATCATGGATAAGTACACTTAAGTCATTAATGCCTAAAGTTTCAAACTTCATATCCTTCAATAAATGCATATTCATACAAAAGCTGTTATCCTTATGAC
This sequence comes from Protopterus annectens, assembly GCF_019279795.1. NCBI lineage: Eukaryota > Metazoa > Chordata > Ceratodontiformes > Protopteridae > Protopterus > Protopterus annectens. Next base: position 1,120,764,702 of record NC_056727.1, read on the forward strand.
ATTCTAAGTTTATAAGGGGAATAATTAAATCCAACCCTGAATGCGTGTCTTTGTCTGACTAGTAAGTTTGGCTTTGTCTAGATGCCTTGTACATAGTGTATATGTACCTGTCCTTCTCCCTCGTAACTCATAAACTCTTGCTGGCTTTGAGTAATGCCTGAGATCCTTGTTGTAATACTGATGCTATACTAACTTCTCAGTTACAGTACATTAGTGAGGTAGTGTTGCTGTTTCCTAAGTCAAAGATGCAGGGTTTGAAGCTTTCCACCAACATCTGAATTTAAATGTTTAGGTGTTATTCCCTATCTTTCCCCTGGTGATAATGGTGGTGCAGAGGATTAACATCCTCTGTGGGAGGTAAGACATTGCATGGTATGAATCTTTTAATCACTTTAAGGCATGCTATTTTCTGTTTCCCTAGGGTTTAGTGGTCCCCTTATCCACATAATTTTCCTGTTTTTAAAAAGCACCTTTATAACATAGGGTATCACTGGTGTCTAATTCCCCTCATGATCCATATCATATGAAAGACATATCCCTGGGAGCTAGTACCACTTCCCCCAACAATGTGAGGGAGTTGCTAGTAATGTCAACTTTGCTTGTTGACAAACCAGTGTGCCCATAGTCACTTAGATTATTTGAATTTTTTTTAATGTGCAGGTCAATGGCTCTGGAATGTCTGGTAATAACTCATTGTTAAAATATAAACCAAGAAAACTAAAGCAAAAATACTTTAATGGGCACTTTTGTCTGAAATGACACACATGACATCAGATAAATCCCAGCCATTAGTGTACTGCTAATGCTTTTTAATTAATGTTTTGTTTCTGGATTTTAATTGGTGACATGGAGTCACTTGATGTTTATAAATTTCTTTTTTAATGAAATATCTCACTAGTGACTGGATTTTAGCTGACAAAGTTTGTATAATTTTATAGTTATTGTGCTGCTTTATTCTGTTGACTATTTTTGTTGAATAATCTGGCGTTGGCTGTGTCACAATATTAGTAGGTTTTAGTCATGTCTCTTTGAATCTCAGAATGTCAGAACTGTTGAGATTTCACCAAGCTTCTAAAGCTGATATCAGTGTTAAGTGCAGTCATTTTTATTATTGCCATTGGACACAATGGGGAAACCAGGATTTGGCTTAGCAACCCATGCTAGCACACATGTAACGAAGTGCACTAGTGTTATTAGCTTAGTGCTTAAGCAGTTGCAGTTTTTGGTGGTTTCTCATGTATTATGTGTGCTTTCAGTATAGGACTAACACATTTTTTGACTGTAGCCTGCAATGCTGATAGTGCTTTTAGAATCAGTACAGCAGTGGTGAGAAATTTAAAAAGTACACCTCCATAGAACCTCCTGCATACAGCATGGTATAGTGATCCAAATACACTATATTCACAGTGGTTCCTTTGTATAACTCAACATTTGTTAGTAACTGTACAGCTGACACTTTACCCGCCTATAACATTAAAGCTGATAGGGCTTGTTATCAGGCATTTGCTCCTTGGTAACACTACATATCTGTGATTATGGTTAACTTCTATAATGTAGGCAAGGCTAGGTATTAAAATGAAATCAGTGTATAATAGGATAATAGATGTACTACATTTCTAGGTATAATATATAATGTAGCAAAATGTAACAGTGTGATAGTAGAAGGAAAATATTCTTTTTCCTCTCTCATGCTGACTGAGGGTGACTCTACTGTGTAATTTCTGCTTCTCTTTACTCGAGTTTGCCTAACCTCTTCTAGCTGCCACATGACCCATTATTGAAGGCCAATATTTTCATAACTCCACCGCTTAGTCAGAAGCTTGCTCCAAGGATCCTCCAATTAATTGAAACACCTAACCCCAAAGGTATACCGAAAGATTTTGTCAGTATCAGTTTTTAAACTTATGTTTCTGAGTTATGGTATCCCACAGTTCTAATTGAACTGGGGGGAGTTTTACTATTTAATATGTACATTTTATGTTAATTACTTGTCCGTACTTTGGTTGGATGTACCTACTTTTATTTATTTATTTTTTTTATTTTACATTTGTTGACCGGGATAGTCCGACTGGATGCATGTCCATTTTCAGCGGAGGCCCGGGGAGAAACACTCCAAGGGTAAGCAGATACAGCATTACATAATACCAGCATTACATATTACAAACAGATTATTTACAGAGATTACATAAGTAAGCAAGTTAAACAAGTTCCACAGGTTAAAGTTAGTCCTGAGCACAAGTCAGGATTAAATTAAATTACACAGTAAACTGGTTAACAGATTTTTACACATTCGAGTTAGCCAGGCTTGATACATTGACATAGCCAGTTAAGTGACAAATGTTGTTTCAGTCTAGTTTTAAATTGAATTACTTTTCAAATTCCATTGTCCAGAATTTCTATATTTGAAGCCTGAGATATGTCTTACTTCTTTTCAGTACGTGCGCATACACACACACACACACACACACACACACACACACACACACACACCCACACACACGCATACACATGCACATATGTGTACACCTAATAGCAGAAATCTCTGAAAAGTACTTTTTAGTATTTACCATCATGTTTCCCAAACACATTTCCATAAAATATTAGCTACTGTAATAGAATTATAGCTGTCCAGACTTGTTAAAGTGTAAGTCCTCTATTTTGTTACCCTTACAAGATATGTACACAAGCAGAAAATGTATGTTTAATTGACATAGCATATGATATGAATATACTCAATAAGTCTGTTGATGTAAGACATCCATACAAATGATATATATCCTCATGAGGCACACAGACACAAATAAAAAAATCATAGTCTGGTTTATTGTGCGCTAAGTGCAAGCTTTGTAATCACTGTATTTTAGATATCCAGGCAAGTTGTACGCAGTACTGATCATTATGTAAATGTTTGTTTTGAAAATGGTAGCAGCTTTGTAGAGGGTGATTGCTTATTTAAGTTGTCAATACTGACCCTAAAAAGAAGTAGACTAGGCTAAAAATGGGGGAAAAAAACAAGTCCCTTGTCTGAAAAAGGCTAGCTGCCTACAAAGTGAACGTTAGTAGCAGAATTTACATTAACAGCAAGTTTTCTGCTAACATAGGTCTTACATTTGCTTTGGATACAAGAATTATACAGTGAGAAGGAATTAAAACTTTAAAAGGCAACAGTATAACAAGTCCCCCTCTGAAGTGTGTTATACCCTTCAGTCATAACAAATGAGACAGAATGCTGTATCTGAAAATAAGAGGACACTTGTGATTTGGTATCGTATCATGATACTAATTAGTCAGAAATACTGGCATTAACTTCTGCCATAAAGGTAAACTGATCAATATAATTACATGTTTTCGTAGAGCAAAATCTGAAAGTATTGTAGATGTTGATAAAAAGTTGTTCCCTTTTTAGTACTATTTTAAACTATTGTAAAAGTATTCATTGCCTTTGGCAAAATGCCACTGTCTCATCTTGGCAGATAATTTCTAATTCCCTACTTGGCATAAAAATGAATGAATAATTTGCCCATTTTCTCCCTGCTAATTCAAGTTTTCACAAGAATAACTCAATAAAAGAGAAGAATGAACTGGTAAATGCTCACATGAAATGGTCCTGCCTAGTAAACACAGAAATGGCATCTTGTAGCAAAGCAAATTTACATAAAAAGGATTGTTTGCATGCAAATCAAGCTGATACTAGAACATTAACAAACTATTTATGTTCTATTCATGGAACACTTTAAAGCTGGAATGATTTTATTATAGGAAGTGAAGGGTCGTATAAAAGATCTAACACAAAAATGCATATGCGAACACTAGAAGTCATTAAAGGAACAGGAGTGCATTTAATTAAGGGAGAAACTGATATCCGTGTTCTGAGCCAGAGTTGAAGACTGAAGACAGTCTTGTGATACTGAATTATAATAAAAACATCTTACCTCATGAGTCTAACAGTGAAGGTGTTTTTTTGTTGTTGTTTTTGTGTGTGTGTGTGTGTGTGTGTGTGTGTGTGTGTGTGTGTGTGTGTGTGTGTGTGTGTGTGTGTGTGTGCGTGTTTGCGTAAAAGGAACATTGTAATACTGTCTAAAGATTTTTTTTATTAGTTTAAGCAAAATGGAAGGCACTGGGCGTATTTTTGTCTGTCAGTCTCTATACCATTAATTTTACAAGATTTGCTTATCTTCTTTGATTCATAATGTATAGGTAGAACAAAGAGATTTTAGTATAACTACAAAAATGAATTTGCCAGTTTCAGGAATGTGAGAATAATGCTTAGAAAGCTTTTACTTTTAGGAATAATTTCACCAGAACTGTTAACAAAATCTGCCATTCTAGATTTGTTCTGTTTTTCTGAACCCAACATTTTTGACTGTCACCAGGAACTCACGTGGACCATACATAAGAATAATAATAACCACTCTGCTCTAGTAAAAAAAGTTGTTAGCATAAGCTCTGTGCTACTTCTCCTTGTAGAATAACAGATAACCCTTTCTACAATAGCCTACCAAAATGTACTTGTTACAGACTACAACGTTTTTTTATCACAATTTATAGAATATGGTTGTAGGCATTGTAGAACTACAAAATAAGAAGATTGTTAAAACTTGAATAAGCTGAGGGTCAGATTTCACTCAAAAATATGCAGTTTATGAACATTAAACAAACCAGTCTTCTTCTAAAAGAATGTCAGTTTCTGAAGGCTTATATTTCATGATTAGGAAGTGAAAAATATTGAGCCAGATTCTAGAACAATTTTTGTTTGGTGCAAGGCAGTGCCCGAGCCTAGTGCCAACATAGTGACAATTCTAAATGAAGGCTTGCTTGCTTCATTATGAAAATGTGTGACTAAGGAAGCATTCAAGCATTGGCCCTGCCACTCCCTAGCCCTGATTTTAAAAGAAATGTGACATGCACATGTAGTCCCTAACCCTAGTGCAATTATAAACTAATGAAAAATACCATTAAAATATAATTTGGCCTACTAAAATTCCTTCACTTGCTGAAACAGTAAATGCCTCCATAATGTTAAAATTGGAGAGATATTCAAGACTAGTTCTAGATGAAAGCTGCACTCCAATAATAATGCAGCTCTGTTGAAGTATGAATTTGTATAGCAGACACTCTTGTCTGCTGAAGTGTTTATCAAACGTGATCAGTCCATGCATGTTAAGGACAGAGTTTTTTTTTTCTGTAATCATGATGTCATCAGAGGAATGCATATTGTTTAGTTTTGTTTTGTTGTTTTCTATCTCTCTTTACATGTGCTTCCACAAAGCAATGCAGTACTTACTATTATTTTCTGTGTATACTGGTGCAATGTAATGCAGGATTTGCCTTTTTTACCTCCACCTGTAAGTACATTGAAAAGAGGCTTTAACATATAAAGCATCTGTTCTATATATCCTTACATCTCTCAGCAATGTGTCCTTTGAACTCTATTGCCCCCACATCCCAAGTACAGTGCACACATGATGACCCTTTCTCATTGTACAGGTCTGGGTATCAAAAATCACTTTATTTCCCTCTACAACTCATATACAGCAGTGATGAAGATGAGGATAAGGTGCCTTGTGTTGATAATACAATTATATAACTAGGGAATTTCTTTATGTTGTATGGACATAACTAAGTTTTTGGGACAGAGGACTTAATCCTGATAAATACTAAAGCATGCTTCCTGTGGACCAATGTTTACATATGTGTCAACATGTAGCAGTTCTGGGAATGGAATGCCTCCCTTCAGCTAGCAACTGCTATCTATTTCTGAGCATGATTACTGTCTACATTGAAAATAGACACACCATTGCTGTAATTTGTATGGACTTTAGCCCATATTCTATCACCAAAAATCCCCACAAATTTCACACATTAAATATTATATGGTGCTGTCCAAGGAAATGCATAGGAAGCTGATAAATAAAAGCTGGGAGTATGAATTGAATACAATTAGAAAGATAGATGAAAAAAGGAAGAGTTTTTGTCTATATTAATTAGCGAGAACAGGTTATTTTAAGGAAATGCTACAGGTAGAAATAAATGACATTATAGTGGAAGGCCCAAGGAAAATATAATAGTGTGATGAGGTTTTTAACTACAACTGCTCCTAATTCGGTATACCCATAACTTTTCCATGTGGTTGTCAGGCACAACACAGCATTTAGAGTTAATTACCTCCACTTATACTATTGTCAAAATTCAAGAGTTATCTACAATGAGGTTATAGCACTACTCTATCACTAGGTCTTGCCAAATCACAGACAAAAATATACCTTCTCTTCTAGAAAGGCCAAGCTGATGACTGTTGCTCCTTCTCATTCATTTCTGTCTCTCCCTACTGTCTCCTCTAGCAACAATGTTACTAATTAATATAGCAACAATGTCACTAATTAATATAGCAACAATGTCACAAATTAAACTTGGGTCATCTGAGTTGCAGTCTAGGCTTCATCTCTTTATTCCACACAGCTAAGTTGGAGAACCTTGTTCCTTTTTAAATGGTTGTATAACTACTGGGTTTTTCTTTCAATACTGAGAAGTTAGTGATGGTAGAGTCTGTGAAGGAGAAAACACAGCAGCTGAATTAAAATGACAGATCAATAAGTCTTTTAGCTGTCTTTGAAGATTTGTGTAAAAAACTAACAGATCAGTCTTCTAGCTGTCTTGAAGATTTATACAAAAGATAATAGTTAAATTGATAGGCAGAAATTTAAAAGGCCATTTTCTTGGTATTACCAACATATTTTTAAATATTCCCACTCCAGGATGATATAATAATTTTCATATTAATTCAGTCACTGAGACCACGGGAGTACGTTCACAAATAGATGTAATATATTTGGCCTTCTCAAAGCTTTTGACACTTGACTGTGAAACTCCTCTGTAAAAATTGCATTGCAGGGAGCAATAATTTATGCATTATCAAGTGGATTAGAGATAATTAAAGACAAAGAGCTAAACAACTTAAAAAAGTAAATGGTGCTCATTGAATGGATGGGTGTCCAGGGACTGTGTTCCTGGGCCACCTTTTTCCTGATGAAATGAACATATTTAAAATTGCATGTAGAAAATGTATGCTGATGTTTTTGCATTTTTAAGTTTTTAAACTGTTCTTTTTGTAACATATCAGTCGAGTCTATATAATAGTTGATATGATACCAGTGTACTTTTTCCTTTCTCCCTAATCCTCTGCTTGACCATTACAACTCTCCCATTTATACAATTAATCCATTTATTTCCCAAAGGGTGAGACCTCTGTGATCCATTTGTTTGCTTCAGAGCAATAGTAATGTACATTGGGAGTAGTGCTGTCATCTGTATGGGGATAGGTATTTACTTTAAGGCCCTAAATGTTCCACTGTATGCACTCATAGATGCTACTACTCTATGCCATAGGGCTGATGATGACAACATATTTTATTTTTCACCTCACAGTAAGATGTTGTCCTGTTCGATTCTCAGCTAAAGCGTCTTCTGTGTGGAGACATGCATGAATGGGCGTACCTTCGTTGAAGGTTGTGCGTCAGGGCTGGCAACTCGGTACGTAAAAATCTACTGCCAATCATTAGTGGACTGGAGTTCCACTGTGGCGACCCCTAACCAGGAAAAGCCGAAAGATACAACAACAACCAGTTTATACCATTATTAGCTTTCAACAATTTTGCTTCCATTATAAGTACAACAAACAATGTAATATACATTATGACACAACATCAAAAAGATCATGGTTTCATAGAACATGAAAATAAAGCTGAATATATATTTAGGACTGATACGTGAATTGTTGCCTATATATACATAACTCTTATACACAGTATAGTACACATTTCCGCACATAATCAGTTTTATAATTCTGACGAAACCAGTAAAGGTGTTACTTAACATTATTTACATCACAACATGTATATTCATTTCAACATTCATAACAAGTAACAGCTGTGACTAAAGTCTTATATCTTTATTACATGTATAGGATAGTCACTCATGATGGGTTACCTACACACCTTTATTCTTGTTTCATAGTCATCCTTTTTCCCTCTTAAACAGTTATAGTGTGGTAATCCAGTGGTGTTCTTCATTTGACCCCCCCCCAGGTCATTAGCCTAGTAAAAAAAAAATCTACTGTTGGAGCATAAATACAAGAACAAGAAAGACGGGTTCTGTAACACACCTTTATTATCATTCTTACCTTATCACAATTTAAGGAGATAACAATTTTTGAAAAAATAGTTCTCCCACTTTGATTTCATGTTTTTCCAAAATTTTAAAATGATTGCTAGGAACATGGGGATTATAATACAATTCACTATGTAAAGTCATATTGAATAGACTAACCCTGGCTGTTATGTTCAATAACCAGAAGTGGATGTCTCTATTATGAGGGCGACATTGTCTTGTGGCCCCTTTAATTCTAGCTAATACCAACTCCTACAGTTTTTCTATTTCCCTACATTCTCATATCATATGTTTGTAGTTAGTTTGTAGCTCCCCAAAACTCCAACATGTACTGTCTGGTTAACCTTACTTTTTGAACCTAGCTGGTGACATATGCCATGTGTTTAAAACTATCATGTATGTAAACTGGAATAGGTACATGCAGTTGGAATCTGTATATAATTTAATCATCTGATCCAACTTCCCATCTTTCAGTTCACACTTAAACAATGATTCCCATTTCAAAAGTACTGACCCTATATGATCCTGTCCTGCCTTTTTTATAAGTGTGTAGGGGTGTTTGATTTTAGGTGTACTTCATTATGCTTAATCTAAAGCCCTTGTGCCCTTGATTATTTGATGCCACATCGTATAAGCATTAATCTCCTGCTTTATAGTCTTCTCTCTATAGTAACAAAGCTGAAGGTAATGCCATCAGTGGGTGATGTGTGGGATACCTCTCCTATTTAGTAAAACCTGTAGTGAGTAAATTTAGGATGTTATAGGATCTCACAAGTCTAAAATTTAGCAGATACCCTTCTGCAATCCAATTCTGCCAAGCTATAGGTTCACTATTAATTACTATTTTTAGGCTGGCCCATATTCTGGTACCTAAACACAAAATGCATCTCTTCCCCTCTTTTGTTGATTATTACAGAACTTATACTTGAAGCATTTCTCTAACCCTCCAGGAACCCAAACGTTGTTTGATTAATTGTCCTTCCTAGTTCTTTTATCCGGTAGTATCAAACTTAAAGGTTGATGACCAAAGTGAGTGCTACAGTCCTCTAGTGTGAATACAGATTTAATTCTAAGTTCAGCTTGAGGTGCAAAAAATGTTTATTAGGGGATCTGTATAGTTTTATGTGTGACTCTGAGTGGCTAAAAGACAAATGTCCTCATTTTCTATGGCAATAACAAAGAGCAGCTCTCATGGAGTTGGCTGCTTGACAGTGACCAAGAAGAAAACAAGTCTTCTAACTGCAGCTTGTCTGGCCCACAACTGCCAAGGGATGTCAATGTGTGAAAACAATTAGACATATAAAGATGAGCTGTTAACTTTCTTTACCTGTGGTCTTACAGTAATGTTCACCTCTCCTGTCATCACAACATCATTTACCTCTAGCTGCCACATTATCCTCTGTCTGCCTCCGTCAATACAAAGGCCAAAGCCTTATATTAAGAAGCAAAACAAGGGTTGCCAAAGTCAGCCTAGCTGCTCACAATAAGAGTTTCTCCCTCCTTCTCATGTTGTGGACTAAAAATTAAAACTGCTTCAGAGAACTAAAGCAGAGTGTCCAAAGCCCCCTCACCCCAAGAAAAGTACCCTTTATAGCTTGGATCATTCAAATCAGATTAAACATGAAAAGTCAGCCTAGAATAATTGTGCAAACAGCAGCAGTCAGTCATAGGTTCATAGGTTCATAGGTTCGTACTAGGCTATCTGCCCTAGGGCATTTATAAGCCTAGCCAGAGTGTATGTGGCTTACACCACCCCTTAGGATGAGAATACTATGCCCTTTTAGGGTTTAGTTTACTATGCCTCTGTCTAGTAATGACACAGAGATGACCCCCGGGGTAAACTTACTATCTCCCATCCACTCGTCAAGATTTCTCTTGAATAGAGTCAGTGAGGAGCTCTGCCTAACATGGACTGGGATTCTGTTCCAGAGTGTAGGGAGCCTCTGGGTTATGAATCTGTCCCTCCAGCATGTTCTATTTATTTCTGTGTTGAGGTTTAAGTCACTTGTTCTCGTGGCTCTGATGGATTTGGATTTTCTGAGGTGGAGCATGTCCATTAATTCAGGATTGGACATGGCCTTGTATGGCAGGCACAGATCACCTCTGAGTAGGCGGTATGCGACTGAATAGAGCTGGAGTTTTTTCAGTCGGGCAGCATATGACATATGTTTAAGACCCTTTATCCTCTTGGTGAGGAACTTTTGGGGTCTTTCCAACTGCTGCAGGTGTCGGGTGAGATACATCCCAAATGGGGCATTGTACTCAATCATTGGCCTGATAAGAGAAGAGTACAGGGGCACAATGACCTCTCTTGATCTAGATGTAAAACCCTTTATGATAAGGTGGGCAATATAGAAGGTCTTCCTAACCACTTTGGCAATGTGAGTGTCAAATGAGAGGTTACTGTCAACCTGGGTCCCTAGGTCCCTGATTACCTCTTCCGTACTTAATGGATTACCGCCTATGTGGTAATTTGTTGTTTTTCCCAAAGGGTATGACTATACATTTCTTGGCATTCAGCTTAAGGCCATGGCTCTGGCACCAATTATGTGTTTCTATGAGGCCTCTCTGAAGGATGTTTGTGTCCGCTGGAGTATCAATTATGGCACCCAGTTTGCAGTCATCTGCGAACTTTGTCAGCCACAATCCTCCTATGTTTGCCTGTACCTCAGAAAAATAAATGCCGAACAAGAGGGGTCCCAGGACTGAGCCCTGTGGGATACCGCTTGTGACTGGCTTAGAGTCTGACATAGCTTCAGCAACTCTGACCCTGTGGGTTCTGTCCTTGAGCCAGTTTGCAACCCATCTTGTGACATATGGGTTTACATTTAAGCTGGTGAGTTTGTCTATGATGCCCGAGTGGGGTATTGTGTCAAAGGCTTTTGCAAGGTCAAGGTAGGCTGTGTGAACTGCCTTGCCCTCATCAATGGCCTTAGTGACTGTTTCAAAAAAGTTGACCAAGTTCAAAAGGCAGGATCTGCCCTTGACAAAGCCAAATTGGGTAGGATCCAATGTCTGTAGGTCCCCAATGTCTTTGTTTATGAGTTCCATAATGATCCTCTCCATAGCTTTGCAGACCAGGCTCGTCGAGCTTATGGTAATTTCCAGGGTCCGTAGAAGCACCGCCTTTGTGAAGTAGGACCACTGTTGCCATCGCCACTCTTTGGATCCTGTAGTAAGCCTAAGATTAAACAGCAGCCTTATGTGTGGGTTTAGTTCCTCTTGGAGTTCATGTAGCACACAGCGCGGGACACCATCTGGTTCCAGTGATGCTGTGTTTTTAGCTTTAGAGAGGCTCTCACTTGGGCATCTGAGATGTTAGGGAGGCTACACTCTGCTGGGATATTTATTTCTCCTTTTGGGGGGGAGGAGAAATTTGCACTGAACCTGTCTGCCAGAATGTTGGCAATGTCAATGGGTTCAGTGTATTTTGTGTCATTTTGGACTAACTCTGAGCATATCTGGGAGTTTCCACCCAGGTTTCTAACATAGCTAAAGAAGGCCTTGTGATTGTCTTTTATTTCTTTTTTTTCTCTCAAAGTTGGCCTTGGATGATTTTATGAGTGATCGTAGTTTTTTGCTAGTACTGATCAGAGATGCCTTCCCTTTTAGGGATTTTGCTCTGTCATGTAGTAGCTTCCTCCTCCTGTTGTAAAGTTTGTTTATGGCTGGGGTCCACCAGACCAGGCGCCTGCCTTTGGGGAATGGGTCTTGGTTTTATTTGGGATTGCATGATCCATGCATTCTTGAAGGTGCCCATAGAAGGCATTTGCAAAGATTCAGCAGTGTGGGTTGTGGTTTCCACTGGCCCAGGGGCCTTGAAAGATACCACTTCAGTCTTAAGAAGTGTGAAGTTTGCTTTTGAGAAGTTCTTCACTGTGGTCTTTTGTGCAGGGGTGGGGCGGGATGTGGATTTCCAGTGAGATTAATTTATGGTCTGATCTTACCAAAGAGGGATGTACTTCTGGTGTGGAGCATTTTGTCCCCATGTTTGTGATGATCAGGTCTAGTATATTGTCTCCTCTTGTGGAAATGGTGACTAGTTGTTCCATTGCATTTGAGTTTATGAATTCTAGGAACCTTTGGGCTAGGGTGTTGGGGCTTGAGTAATGTTCCCAGTCTATGTTTGGGTAGTTGAAGTCTCCCAAAATGATGGTATTTGGAGAGACATTCATACTCTCCAGTGTCTTCAGGAAGGCTGTGTGGGGTTCCTGAGTTTGAGTGGGTGGTCTGTAGCATGCTACAAACTGTAAGGCAGTTTTGCCTATGGTTCGTGGATAGTCTCCGATGCTTTGTGTGTTGCCACTAACCTGGAGGTGTGGGTATCTTTGATGAAAATGGATACTCCCCCTCCTTTTGTGGTTCGGTCTAAGTTTTGGGGCTGGAAAGCATGATATGAGGTAAAACCTGATAGTGCTGGGGTGCTCTCAGGAGCCTTGAACCAGGTTTCGGTCACTGCACAGACATCGATGTTCTCCATACTGAGGAGGGCTTAGAGGGCATGCATCTTGAGGTTTAGACTTCTGGCATTGAGCAGCATTACCCTTAGTTTTTTTCCACTTGTGTTTTCTAGGGAGGTAGGTTTGTCATTTGAGCCTTGCCTAAAAAGGCACTATGGGGGTGGCAAGAGCCTTGGCCAATATCCGGAAGCCCAGGGGTGACAGGTGCAAGCCATCCCTTGCAAAGCAGCGTGGCTTGTCAAGCATGTCATCCCAAGCAGACAGACACTGGATCCCCTTAGAATGACACCAGTAATTAAGCCAATTGTTAAAACTGATCATTTTGTCTTTGTACTGTGGCATCATTCTTGGTGAGGGTAAGATGCTGCTTAGGGTCAGGGTCATACTGGCCTGGGCTACATAATCAGAGAGCTCCTCTATGTCTCTTTTCATGTAGTCCAGGGAGGTACATCTCAGGTCGTTCACACCGGCATGTATAATGACTGAGTCATATTTGTACTTGCTGTGGAGTGACCTGAGTGCTTGTGTTATGTGGCAGATTCTAGCTCCCGACAGGCAGCTTACTGTGACCCTCTCCTTGTTCAGTCTGGTGAGCGGGACGTCAGTGTGCCTGACTATGGAGTCACCTATTACAAGTGTGTCTGGCATGTTGTTTGGCCTTAAGGGCTGTGACTATTTAACACACTGACTTTGTGAACGATGTGTTGCATGTACTATGTCTTGAGGTGGTGGTTGCTTGGGTGTCTGCTTTGGAGGCCTCTGTTGTTTTGGTAGATTTTTAATCAGCGCCTCTGACTATGTTTTTGTGTGTTTATGTGTTTGGTTTGCAGTTGTGATAGTTCTATGTGAGACTGGGTTTGTGGTGTGCGTGGTTACCTTCTCCTCCTGACTGGTCTTGCCAGTACTGAATTGAGAGAGCTCAGCCTCCAGTTTGGCTATATAGTTGCATCTCTCGCATATATTTGTATTTGTCGGGAGGAGGAGGGGGTTGTCTGTGTACATGAGGCAATTGTAACATTGCCTCAAGATTCCCAGATTCACCAACTGAACAGGAGAGGACGCCAGCAACTGACCCTTCGACATGCTAGAAATAGTGAAAAAGATTGCTGTGTAACTGAGTCAGAAAGGACCTATAGGGAAATGGGCACTCAACAGAATTTAGGTGAATGAAGTACTTTTGTTTGTTTAAGAGTGCTTTACCTGTTTACAAAATGCTTTAGGAGCAAGTGCTGAGCTTTTCAGATAGAGTATAGGCTGTTTAGATTGCAAGTAGAACAGTTCTAAGGGAAAAATTGAAGAGCAGACTTGGCGGAACCAGAAAAAGTTTAACCTTGTTTAACCGGCGCTGCGCTATGCATGCGGCGCGTAAAAATGCAAAACGATGCTGGATTTTAAGCAGTGAACTACAAAAGAGCTAGGAATGGTCCCAAACAACCAATTATTAACAGCTTCTTGTGCTGAGGTCTCTTCCCCCAAGGACAGGTAGGCTGCTCAAGGCTCCCCACTCCCACTGGTGAGCAAAGAAACTTCCTTCTATCCAAGTAAGGTAATGGACAACACAGGAACTACACCACAGCCCAGAATACAGCAATGCCTGTATACTGGTCTAAACTAGTCGAGAAAGGCGGAAAACAAGGATTATTTTTGTTTTTGTTTTTTGCAGAAATACGCAGAAAATACAGAGACAGTGATAAATTAGTTACACAGGCTAGCACACTTTAGTGGGCAGCCTCCACAGTTCAATTAAACAAACAAACAAGCAGACTTTCGACTAAATTCGACTAAATGTAACTTTAAGTGCAGATTTTAAAATAAATGCAGTAATCAGTAAAAAAACAGTTCAGGCTAGTTCAAAATAATCAGTAGAAGCTATTTTCAGTGAAAAAAAAGCAAAGATACTTGAATCCAGAAGGTAGTTGCTTTTTTGAGTTCCTTGCTGCTAGGACCACTCTGTAAACCCACGTGGAGCTTGTCTGAGCAGTATAGCCAGAAAAAAACACCCAGAGGCGGATTTTAAGCAGTGAACTACAAAAGAGTTAGGAATGGTCCCAAACAACCAATTACTAACAGCTTCTTGTGCTGAGGACACTTCCCCCAAGGACAGGTAGGCTGCTCAAGGCTCCCCACTCCCACTGGTGAGCAAAGAAACTTCCTTCTATCCAAGTAAGGTAATGGACAACACAGGAACTACACCACAGCCTAGAATACAGCAATGCCTGTATACTGGTCTAAACTAGTCGAGAAAGGCGGGAAAACATGGATTATTTTTTTGTTTTTTTGTTTTTTTTGCAGAAATACACAGAAAATGCAGAGACAGTGATAAATTAGTTACACAGGCTAGCACACTTTAGTGGGCAGCCTCCACAGTTCAATTAAACAAATAAACAAGCAAACTTTCGACTAAATTCGACTAAATGTAACTTTAAGTGCAGATTTTAAAATAAATGCAGTAATCAGTAAAAAAAAAACAGTTCAGGCTAGCTCAAGTAAGCAGTAGAAGCTATTTTCAGTGAAAAAAAAGTAAAGATACTTAAATCCAAAAGGTGTTCCTTGCTGCTAGGACCACTCTGTAAACCCACGTGGAGCTTGTCTGAGCAGTATATTTAAGCAGTGAACTACAAAAGAGTTAGGAATGGTCCCAAACAACCAATTACTAACAGCTTCTTGTGCTGAGGTCACTTCCCCCAAGGACAGGTAGGCTGCTCAAGGCTCCCCACTCCCACTGGTGAGCAAAGAAACTTCCTTCTATCCAAGTAAGGTAATGGACAACACAGGAACTACACCACAGCCCAGAATACAGCAATGCCTGTATACTGGTCTAAACTAGTCGAGAAAGGCGGGAAAACATGGATTATTTTTTTGTTTTTTTTGCAGAAATACAAAGAAAATGCAAAGACAGTGATAAATTAGTTACACAGGCTAGCACACTTTAGTGGGCAGCCTCCACAGTTCAATTAAACAAACAAACAAACAAACTTTCGACTAAATTCAACTAAATGTAACTTTAAGTGCAGATTTAAAAATAAATACAGTAATCAGTTAAAAAAACAGTTCAGGCTAGTTCAAAGTAAGCAGTAGAAGCTATTTTCAGTGAAAAAAAAAGCAAAGATACTTAAATCCAGAAGGTAGTCGCTGAAGTTCCTTGCTGCTAGGACCACTCTGTAAACCCACGTGGAGCTTGTCTGAGCAGTATAGCCAGTTTTAAGCAGTGAACTACAAAAGAGCTAGGAATGGTCCCAAACAACCAATTACTAACAGCTTTTTGTGCTGAGGTCACTTCCCCCAAGGACAGGTAGGCTGCTCAAGGCTCCCCACTCCCACTGGTGAGCAAAGAAACTTCCTTCTATCCAAGTAAGGTAATGGACAACACAGGAACTACACCACAGCCCAGAATACAGCAATGCCTGTAAACTGGTCTAAACTAGTCGAGGAAGGCGGGAAAACAAGGATTATTTTTTTGTTTTTTGTTTCACTCACAGACAGCCTTATTCCCTGGCCAGCAATTATCTTTAATTTATTGTCAGTGAACAGATCTCAGATGTCATACAGAGCTGGAATGCATTTCAGTTCTGGTTTATACAAGCACTTATAACTGTTGGCCATCTACAACAAAGTACTACCACCTCCTGATCTAGCCATCTACTTAGTGCATATTTCTGGTTGCCTGCCAGGATTTAAAAAAGGAAAAAAATCTTAACACTAAGCTCATTCCTACTTTGTGAAAACGTGTCTGTGACCATTTGCTATACCCTAATTACTTAAATATACCCTGGCTTTCTAATCATTATCAAATAGCATAAATCTTTAATAGGGTAGAAATAAAACAAAACAAGATATGGTTAAGAAGTAACATGAATTATTTAGGGGGATTGACAAAAGTTAAAATATTGCAGAGTAGGGGGAATTTCACAGGACAATAAGAGGTGCAACTGTATAGTGCTAAAGAGAAAATAAGGGATTACCTCCTTAATATGCACGAGTTTAGAACGATTGCTGTTAAGAAACTTTATTTTATTTTATTTTTTTATAATAATGCCATAGCACAAAAGCTTTCAGTACAATGGCTCAGGCAACAGAAAGTAGAAAGGATGGTTGACAAGCTTAGGGAGCCTATAACAAGGAAAATAACCCAAGAACTTGTTGAGGTATAAGAAATATTTTGGAAATTTTATGAAAATCTGTATAATGCAGAGAAATGTGTAAACTGAGAAAAAAATACAAATGGAAATGTTTATGGAAAAATTAGATATACCAAGGTTAGAGGTAGATGAGGCTTAATTGTTAACAGCTGGGACAAAAGGAGATGTGATAAAAAATGGTGATGTATAACCAATCTACAGGAAGATATCCAGGAATAGATGGTATTCTTGTGGAAGTTTGGAAGCTAGGAAGGAAGAAAGTGATAAAGGAAAGGTTTTGTTAAAGAAGAAAGGCATCAACATCCTGAAAGAAAGCTGTGGTGGCTGTGATACCTAAAGATGGCAAAGACCCATCAGATACAGTTTCATATAGGCCCATTTTGATTCTAAACCACGATTATAAAGTGTTTATGCCTATAATGGTTAAAAGAATGCAAAGGTAATGCCAAAAGTATTAGATATGGAAGAATGTGATGTTGTGGAGGGAAGGCAAACATTTGGGAAAATTAATAGAGCAATGGTGATCCAGAAAGAAGCAGAAACTAAGAAACTACCATTGATGTTGGTGGATCTTGATACAAAGAAAGCATTAGACAGAGTAAGCTGGGAATGTATGTATAGGGCAGCGGTAGCGTATGCATTCCCTGATACAATAATAAGGTTAATTATGAGGATATATGAGGGATCAGAGGTGAAAATTGGAGGGTGTGTGCGTGTGTGGGGGGGGTACCCTCTGATAAATTCTGTTTGAACAGATGGACCAGACAGGGGTGACCTAGCTCACCTTTGTTATTTGTGTTATATTTAAAACAACTGGCAAAGAAAATAAGGGACTCAGAAATTCAAGGATATAATCGGTATGGTAATTGAGAAAAATGGCTTTATTTGCAGATGATATTATTTTGAACCTGATAAAACCAGAAAAAGACATTTCACTGTTGCAGAACATTTTGAGACAGTTTCAAGATTTTTTGGGATACAAATTTAATGAAGATAAAACAAAGACAATAACTGCAAACTGTGTACATGCACACAAATCGGTTCAGCAATATGTGGGGACATGATAAAATGCAATATTTATGAGTATGGATTAAAAAGGATTCTGTTATGGCAGTTAAGAATATATGGGAAGAGACTAAACAAAAGATAATACAAAAACTGAGAAACTGGAAGCTCTGTTTTATGGATATGGATACCATGATACAAACAGTTAACATGTTTTAGTCACTTTAGTTTTATACACAGATCAGGCATATTTTTAGCAACCAGAGTAGATGCTGTGGATAGTAATTAATAACGAGTTGAAGGATTTTTTTCTTGGAGAGGAAAGGGCAAGAGTCAAGTAAGATAAGTTGATCCTTCCAATAGTACAAAGTGGTTTGGGATTACCTGATTTGAAGGGGTATTTCAGAGCTTCACAGTTAAGGCTCCTTTACATAGCACAAGCAAAGAAACTATAATTAAATGTGGAAAGGGTGTTAATGAAATGGGGAAACTCTCAAAATAAGAAGAGACTGGGATTTTGTATGTAGATCTTCAAGGAGAATAACAATAACTATACAGAATATTATATTCATAAAGTAGCAGAAATTATTCTAAGAACTATGCCAACATGGGAATGATGAAAGGAGATTCTGCCAATAGGAATGAGTGTAATTAGGAGTACAGAGAATAGGTAAGGCAAGGCTGGAATTTAATGGAGGAAACTAGCAAAGGAACCAAGGTATTGGGAGCAAACCATTAGAGATACAAAGGTAATATAATTTATAAGGGACCAAGAATACATTTGGAACGCAGGCTAGAGATTGCCTTCCCTACCAAGGACTGATATCAAAGTATAAGGAATAGGGGTATCCTAAGTGGAAGACCAGCACTGGCAGAGTTTTTAGTAGAATCTAGAACAGCAGCTGATGTTAAAAAGAGAGAGATAATTAACCTTTTTTTATTAAAACTAAACAAAAAACTATTTGTTAGCTTATACTAACTGATTTTTATGTTCTGCACATAAGCTAACTAAAATGAGCTAGCAGTGGTGAACATAAAACTTTTTATTTCAGTGCACATACTGTGACTGCCCATGGGCTCCCCTCGAGCTGTGGGCCCTGGGCAGCTGCCTGAACCACTCATGTTATAATCAGCCACTGACTACTATAAATGGAATAATCTGGAGTCCATTGATAACAACAATATATTAGAAGAACTCAGTACATATACAACATAGATCATGTTCAGTTGCTCAAAGAAAATTCAGGATAACTACTAAGAAATAACACCACTTTTGTTTTAGCAATAAGAACAAACCATAATTTAAGGAATGAAATGTTAGAATTATGAACTGTCTCTGAAATAACATTAGAAGTTGCTTGTTCGAAAATGGGAGGTCATGCTAGATAAACACAATATAGGAATAGATAGATAGATAGATAGATAGATAGATAGATAGATAGATAGATAGATAGATAGATCGATAGATAGATGGACAGAGATATAGATATAGATATAGATATAGATATAGATATAGATATAGATATAGATATAGATATAGATATAGATATAGATAGAGAGGTTTTATTTGAAGAATGTCTTAATGGAAGCTTGAAAGCTTGGGAACAATAGTCTTCAGCACAAAACAAACTCAGCTGGTGGTTGTTGTAGCATTTGTCCTGAAACAAATATCAGGATTAAGCATATCAAATAACAGTTAAGTGACAATTACAAAAACACTGAGGCAAGAAAAGGCTTTTTAAAATAATTTTCTTCAGGACCCTCCAAATGTCCATTTTTGAGATGGAACCCCTGACACCCATTATAGTAACATTACAAGAAGTGCTACTGCTCTAAATGATTTTAAATCGCCCTTAATACATTGGAATGTAAGGTATAGGACCTTTGCTGTTATTTTTTTAAGGAATACCTAATTGATGGCTACTTTATAGAAGTGTAAATAGTTGTAATTTTTTTACAATGATTTGTAATAAGTAATGGCTAACCACTATCCCACTCTGTACAAAACTGCTTTATTGGATCTCTACACTTCAAAGATAAAACTCAACTGCTGAAGTCTGAAATGAGCATCCCTGTTTTCAGGTTCTTAATCATTATAAACATTGTTACATAGAAATGTAAATATCCATTAGTTAACCATAAAAATAACAACTTAAAAAAGCAAAAATGCAGGCACTTTATTTTTTGGAATCTTATAGTCTAATAGGCTACCTTATGAGTGATTGGTGTCTTTATAGCTGTGTGTTGTTTCCCCTTTCCAGGTTCCTTAATTTTACTTTTCCCCATCTATATTTCCTATCTGTATTAATGTGACAATGAAACCAATAGTCTGAGAGGCTACTATGTTAACAGTTGCAGGATGTCCCTTCCTTCTCTGTTGTGGTGGTGTTATGGTGTCAGTATATTTTGTAGGCATTGTTTTACAACATTACCCCCCTGATGCGCAGTAGCAAGGTCTGCCCAAACCCCATCCAAGACCCAGCACATGGTCTTATAATGGTTTTATTTATGGTAAAATATTATTTCCCTTCACTTTTTCCAGGGGAAAGCCCCCCCCCCTGCACCCCGCTACTTAAATATACCAATTCCAAGATCATACTACTTGGAGCAAAAGGGTAAACTACGATTAGGCAATGAATATTCTTGATATCACTGACAAACCTGCACGGTATGTCAATCATGCATCATTTGTATAGTACATAACAGCAACTAGGCATGTCAATCTCTCTGGCAGCATCCATTCCTGCACAAAATGACAGGCGGGTACTGTTGTAAAACATTGGCATTTTGTAAGGGCTTGCTGCATTGGGCTTACACCCCTGCAAAAAAAAAGGTCCAAACTCAAGAAGATGACATGACATGTAGACCTCCATTTTCACATCATGGTACCTTTTCCTGATTCAGCAACCATCCTACATGGTTCTGCATAGCTGCCTGAAGGGCTGGCCCAGCAGCCAAACTGAATGTATGAGGCATTCCAAGGGGAGACGCATATGCTAATTAATTATGTGTTCTCTCTCCCCAGAACTGCCTCCAGGAAGGCATCTACATGGCTAAGCACATAATGAAATTATTCAGCTGTGTAGATCAGCATAGCCATGCCCACCATATTGCAATTATAAACATGACCAAAAGGCTGTATTTGACAGGCTAAAACAGACATGGTAGAGGGAATCACTTGACACCAGAGATTACTCTTAAAGTGTCATTATGTACCTAAGTCAGTACAGAGTTTGGGAGGTGGGGGTTGTACTAGATACCAGGGAATACTCTTTATAGTACCATAATGGCACAAAAAAATCATAATGGGGTTCAGGGGTAAGGGATACACTAGACCACCAGAGCCTAAATAGATATGTGTCATAATGGCACTTCAGCTAGTATGAGGTGGGAAAGTACAGGAGACGTGGTGTGTATGTGTGTGTTTTTGCGTGCATGTGTGTGTCTGTTCATATTTGTGTACTTGTGTGTGCAAGAGAGTGACTTGGGGTTATACCACTGCCTACATGAGCAGCAGGTCACTAATGAAATGTGCAGATCAGCATTGGTCTGCACATCTCAGTAGCTGATGTAATTCAGAGACATAGAAATTAGCTGATAAAGAGGTCATCACAGGTAACATGTCTCTGAATTACAAATGGGCACCTCTGGGGAAGGGCCTTTCTAGCTCAAGCTGTACATCTTGTGCCAGGTATATTAATGTATTCTCACGATAACACTTTATTTGCATAGTTTCCTTTTATGGATAGTTGTGTTTTCACTTGTTTATAAGGTCTGGATATCAATCAGTGATAGGGGAAGGGATTCTAATAGCTTAGAAACACCCTGTTTTTAACTCTTCTTCTTTTTCAAAATTTAACCTGTTTGCTTTTTCAGTGTTTTCTATAGACCATCCCAATCTTCAGAGAGACTGTTCATCTAGAGTGTTTCCTCATTTCTGAGAAATTCAGTATACTCATAGTCATTTTCACTTACACTTTGTTCTGTTTGTTGTTTTTGGCCACTGTTGTGATCCCCATCTGATTTTGTCTGATATCTCTGTTGGGTCACATTAGGAGTATATAACAAATATGTGTCTCCCTCTTATACATGTGCCAGTTTGTATTTTGATAGATAATATTGCTAAGCTAATTATTACTATATTATCTACTTGCAATTCCATCTTGTTTCAACTGTGGATCTTGCCCTTGGTCTACTGCCCACCTAGTATTTTCTTTTTATTTTCTGTACCATTATTTGCATTTTCCCTAGCTTAAAGGAAGTGTGAGCTACCAGTAACATGTTCATACACACAGTGCTTATGCAAACTAAGAAAACTCCTTTCTTACATACTAGGATTCATTGTTAGAGACTGCTTCTTTATCAGTAGTATGCTAGGTAAAGATTATTTTCATAAGCATGACCACCCTAGTGGTTGTGAATGTATTTAGAAGTGACATTCTGCACAATTATTAAGGCAACTTATCTTTACCAAGTAGTCTGTGCCTCCTGTTTCCTCAGGCTATTATATCTTTAACCTCTTGAGTCATCCCTGGCCAGGAGACAGACTCTCTTGGTTGGCCTCCTAATTGTTTCTGGTTAAACATCAGAGGCACCACATAATGATCAGTTTTCTGCTAATCTCAGTTACACATTTTTGCAGCAAAACTTCATCAATGTATTCTGACATATCCCATTGTGAACAAAACTGATAAGAAGACTGCTTCGGTGATACTCTGTAATAACATTATTGTCTTTTGTATATTTTTTGTCTGAAACTGTTACAATACTATCTCCTGCCTTAGGATTGTTCTAGACAAAATTGCTCCCATGATGGAATGACTATCATTACTAATCTCCTGTCTGCTCTTTCTAATATCTTCTTGTGACAGGACACAGAAATGTCACTAATTGCTTTTAATGTTACAGTAAGAGGTACTTCAGCTGGCATTAACCTGCCACCAAGGAATTTGGCATTCTGCTTTGGAAATTGGAATTTCTCTCTATTTAGTTTGAGTCCAGATTCTTGCAAAATTAGAAACACTTTATGATCTAGCTCATTTAACTCATATTCAGCCCTTGCCCACTTACATCATCATTGGATGCTCTCTCACATTCCATTCCTGGTATACATGGCATCATGAAATATCTGATTATGGGTCTCTAGTAACAGTAACATCTAAATGAAGAATTGAAAATAAAAAGTTCACTAATTTTGTCATAAATGTGAAACTGATATAAGCCATAATAGATATAGAGTTCAGTGAATCACTGTAACTTTGACATTTCACTGAGGATTTCATTTTTCTTTGGTTTCTGATTCTGTTATCTAAGTATGCTTTTATTTAACCCTGGGATTCAATAAACTCGGAATAGCACTATTCCTGCACAGAGTGCTTCATGTTTGTATAGCACAGCGACGCACCTTGCATATTCATGAAGGTGCACTGCTGTTCAACCTATACGGATATGAACCATGAGCAAGTGCAGGAGTCATGTTCAAGTAGTGCACGAGCATTGAACATGCCCCCTGCACTCAGAAAGTGCCTTATAGAACTTTCTAATAGGATCTGGCATAATATTAGAGAATTACTCTAATATTATGCTAGCATTTCAGTGTCCGCGGACACCAAAATGAAATAAATGATCATTTCAGTGTCCGCAGACACTGAAATACACACGGCATCAGGAAAGCAATGCAGGGGTGTATGACAGGTTCTCTGACACACCCCCTGCATTGTAAAAGTGCCGTACAACACCTTTGCAACCTGCTAAAGCAGGAAATGTGCCCTCATGCACAAATAATGGGGGATAAATCCCTGAAAAGGGACACATCATAATTATTGCACTCACAAACTTAGATATTTGATAGAAAACAGGTCAGAGGTCTGAAAGCAAATATATGCCAATATTCCCTGACAGCAAGCCATGTGGACAAAGGCACAAATAATGGGGGGAAAAGCAATAAAATAGGGACACCTCTGAAAAATTGCCCTCACACACTTAGAATGTTGATAGAAAACAGGATATGCATTAGCAGGAATTTCTGAAGGATAGAACCCGAAAGCCAAATGTATGCCATTATTTCCCGATTACACTCCTCAATGACTTGTCAGAACACCACAATACTCACTTAAATAACATAATAATATAATAATAATATCATAATTTTTTTTTCAAGGCTAAAGAATGTTTAAGCATAGCTAAGTGGGTGTGCATGTTATGGCCCTCTGCTTACCATAGCTTAAACATCCCATAGGAGATAAATACAAATATACAGGTGAAGTTTCCAAGCTGAGATAGTGTAGTGGTTAGACTCCCAGCTTTACATGCAGGTGTTCATGGCTTGAGTACCAACATAGGCAACTTATTTTTATATGAGAAAGTAGTGTTAAAATTATTTTTGTAAACTTAAATTATGTAGCAACTGTTTTTTGTCAATCAGGGTAGTGTAGCTGGTGTACAATATAAGTGTGAGTGCATATAACACATGAAACCACCCATGTACACACAAGTGCCCCATATTGTATAGTCACTCCCTTTGCCAATGTTAAGGAAAGCACATGGAGGGATGTCATGTAAAGTATGTCATATACACTTAATAAATGAATTCAGTCCGGTGATATATTTAAAAAATTAAAAGTGAGCAATGGTTAGCAATGCTCAGGTATGCTTAGCAAGTGTAACCATTGCAAAGATGTGAATGCTAAGCAGCAGGTAGCTAAGCTAAGTGGATTTATGCACAATTATACACTGCTCAACAACTTTCCCTTTAAGCAGTGTTAAAGCCGGCTTAGTGGACTTGCGCACTGCTTAGTGGAGCTTAACCTTTTCAAAATGGTCCAATGACAGCAAGGGCTGGGAATATTGCACTATTTAAATGGTGCAGGCGGGAATACAGATATAATCTGTTATAATCCATCTGTGCAGATACAATGGCTGGCATAGCAGAAGGAGTGCACTTTCGGATGCAACGCTGGAGCATTCAGATGCCCAGGGTCATGGCTGGACTCCTAGTTAAAAACCATGATGAGAGACTGCTACAAGGCCAGTACCAGGGCTCCCAATACAAAGAATAGGCCTGGGACCATCTCACATGTGACCTCACCAGTGCAACTTACTGGCATCCCCCGGACTGGTGAGCAGGTACAGCACCACTATGCCGACCTAAGGCGTAGGAAGGGGGCACTCTCGGACCAGTAGATCCAAGCTGGATGGGCCCAGAATGCTCCAGTAGTGTGTAAGTAACACTGTCAAGTAGTTTGTAGCAAATACTAGCCTGAGAATGTGATAGACAGATATGCATAATGTGTGTTTTTCTCCCCTACAGCTGCAGCAGAGAGGGCTAGTAACATGGAAGCCCATGGTGACAGACTGCTGAGGCTGTGATGACAGGCTGGTGAGTACAAATATATTTTGCAGTATTTTGTTAAAATAGCTAAGAAGGAGTACTTTGCTTACTGCTAGTAGGTATACTGTAACTGTGTGAACTGAATAAATAAAAAATTATGACTGACAAATATTGAAGTACAATAAAGACATTAAAAAATAAAAAAAAAACTCTTGTGTTTATTCTGGTATGTTGTTGTAGACATATATAGAATGTATACAGGTTCTTCTTAGCAAATATGGCTGTGACAGCATACATTAACAGAGGTGCATCTGTGAACAAGCTGTTAGGAGAAACTGTAGATGGTGTAGCTGTAAAACAAGATATAAATTAAATGTAAAATATATACTGCACTAAGCTCCGGACCCTGAATAGTAATATGTCAGGTATTAATGTGTGTACCATGCAGCATTGCCTTGTGTTAACCTTTGATTTCCAGGTAGTAATAATCCAAATGAGTACTGCACAATAAAAATAATATCTGTCATGCATGCATCACAGAATTACAAGTTCAGACTGTCTAACCAAGAGACTATTAGGCAGAAACCATTGAAACAGAAAACAGCAGATCCCCAGTAGCTCAGTGTGATGAGAAATAGCTTAGTTGTTACTTTTTCACACCCAGACACAGTTCAAATCCAGGGAGTGGTACTAAGATGTGTGCATATCTACACACAAGAAATCAGGAATAAATGTAAAAATAGTCAGGTAGTCTTAACAGATATTTTTCCCACATGTTTTACAGGTATGTAAATGTTGCCAGTAGCTGTATGAAGGGTATACGAATAAACTGTGTACAACTCTTCAATTGTCCCTCCACATGCCTGTAAATGACAGTAGGGTAGGTACTTACAATATGCACTCTTCCCGAATCATACCTCTGAACTGTACAGATATTCACTGAACGTCTAGATATTTGTCTCAGATTTATGGCCCGTTTTACATAAAGTAGTGATGTCATGACAAATCAGTGGCAAACCATTATAGACTGAAGTTAGAAACTAATGATAGACATTCAAGTGTCAGATGTCATATCCATCAGAAAAGCCATGCAAGTGCAAAACCTGTTATTTTATCAACTAAGTTTGTAAGAGTAATATCTAAAATTGTTCATATTTAGGGGCCTTTGTCCCAATCTTATGTATGGCTTTGTCCAGATGTCATGCTCTAAGAAATTGAGAGGTATGTTTCCGATACATGTCTCTCAAGTGTCACTCTGTCACAGCTTGTGGTCACTGCTGCAAATAATCTTGGACACAGATAGGAAACCAGTTGATGTATGCCTGTAGCACACTCATATAACAACAGTTCAGGGTCCCCTCCTGTGTCAGATATGTAACCCTGACATGTATGAGTACCCTCTAGTCATGTACCCAGAGTTGTCACAGTTTGCCTCATACCATTCCAGGCTGACAGTTTAATAAGTATGTTTATACTACAGAAGCTATGGCCATAGGTAGATGTAAAGTGAGGGCAGACCCATAGAGTATTGAGCAGTACTGTTGTGGAAAATAGAAGCATAAACAGTTGTTAATGGATTTTCTGTCTCTCTACCCCCCCCATCTGCATCAATAATTATTACTCATATACTACGGATATGTTGTGATCCAACCCAGTGTTGGGACTTGAGTTATAGTATTGATAATATGTTTGATTGCTTGCATGTTAACATATCTTGTTCAAATACCATTGTTGGTGGCCTGTTGCTGTCAATGTTACTGGCATGCTGTTACGATGCATACTGTTGCTCCATTTGTGCATGTGTTTTGTTTGCTATGCAACTGTTTCAAATCTGTTTTATGTGGTTAATTGGAACACTCATGCATGCTGTTATAACTAATCTTGAAATGTGCTGTTCAGAACTAACCAACATATTTTGTAAAACCTCAACACCATAGCGCATTTTGGAAGGCAGATATCAGTGGATCTGTCTGTCCCACCTCATCTGGCCATGGCACCAGGCACCAGCACGTCTGGGACCCAACCTGGATCTCCCTCGTCTGCTGGTCTTGCACCACATTTGGTTGGAACTGCTGCAGGGGATGGGGCCCATTCCCCCCCTGGGAGTGGGCATGAAAAGGAGGCCATCACCTACAGTCAGGTCCAGGGATTGGTGTGCAACACCCTTTGATTTGAGTTTGGAAAGAAGCTGCACCAGATTGAGGGCTGCCTGGCACACCTCAAGGGGCAGGCCACCACTCCTGTCCAGCCCCCAGCACAGCCACCTTTGGGGCTCTGAAGGTGCAGTGGTGACTGCCCATGGGTGTGGATCTCAGTCCCACAGTAACCATATGGGAGCCCATAGGCTTCAGATTCCCAACCACGCTTCCCGTCAAATGTGTTTACCCCCCTCATGTGTCATATACTGCCATGTATGCTGTCTTGTCTGTCTTGTCTGTCTCCCTACCCAACCTGCCACCCCATATGTACCTACAATCCTTCCCCAACATCCCACTCTCACCTTAAAAAAAGGAAAGGGCATCTGTCCCCCCAAAAAATATTGCCCCATACATAGCTGTCCATTTTGCACACATGTCCACTGGACACATGTAATCCGGTCCAATTGACTTGATCACACATTTCTGTTGTCCGCACTCCTCCCCTGGGGTTTCAGTGTCTAAATTCACCTCCAAATTCTGTACAAATGCACAGCTGTTGTTGTATAAGAAATGGACAGCTATGGACCTTCCCTACGCCCAACCTGCACATACCTAGCTATCTTTCATATTGTTTTCCCTCTGCGTGCCCCTTTTTTTCCACTTTCCTATCACCCCTTTTTGTTTTCTTCTAAAGAAATTAGTGCTGGTGTAAGCGTGAGTAAGCAGGAGTAAGCTGAGTTTGCGCAATGCTAAGTGAAGCCAACACAGATTAAGCATATGTACACTTAACCATATGTTGGCATCACTTAGCGTCATGCAAACCCACTCAAACCAGTTTACAACTGCTTAAAATTGCTTTAATCACTATGTTTCCATCAGCCACAGATCTGCCTAGCAACAAAATAATCAGCCCTGCCAAGTCTTGAATGCAGGGACTTGTACACCATTGTCAGAGCAATGTACCACTGCACCATTTGAGTTGCAAGGATTGCTGATGCGTTTTTAAACATATCATGCAGGAGAGTCATTCAACAGTATGGAAAAGATTCTGTAGAATCAGTCAGGTTTCGTATATATACATATACACATGTATATATGTGTGTGGAGATGCATATATATGGAAAATATATACATAATATAAATATAGATATACATATAAAATATATATATATATATATATATATATATATATATATATATATATATATATATATGGGTTCTATCGACTCTTCATATCATCGACAATTCCGTGGCGATCTCCCCTCTCAGGACCCATGGTAACACTTGTTTGTCTGCCACAGCCGCATATGTTCAAGTCACTACCCACAATTTCCCTTGACAGCGTTGTAAATACACACACAAGTGCTAAGCCATGGGTCCTGAGAGGGGAGGATCTCTGGTATATATATATATATATATATATATATATATAGATATATATATATATATATATATATATAGATATATATATATATATATATATATATATATATATATACACACACACATACACACTCATATGTAGTGGAGTCATACCACAGAACCATACCTCTCAACCTCTTACTGGAAGAAATCTGGCCAAAGGCTGTCCAAATGTGGGGGCAATCGGTCAAAACTAGGGACATATTTTAAATATTGCTCTTATAAATGTAGAATGTTGCCAGAGTGACAGGGTTTGTTTCAGCATACATATTCTGAAGGATGTGAGTTCTGAAACGGAAATGTATGTCATCATTTACTGACAGAAATCCTCAGATCATCACAGTGATTTACCTGGGAAATAAAAATAATGAATCTGTGGAACAGACTAGAAATATGAGCAATAAACCTGGACATTCTGAGACACTCTGGCCAGTTGATAGGTAGTATCAGAACCCTGTAGTGCAATGAATCTGGACCAAGCCTGACAATGTGGGGGAGAAAGCCATGAAAATAGGGACATATCTGAAATACTGTAGTACATAAATTGACACAGTTGTTGCAGTAACACCCTCCTGTCTGTCCTAACATATATTGACTGATCAACACTCAATTACTTCTCATTAGTTAGTGACTTAAATCCTCACATCATCCCACTGATGTGTCAGAAATACTCAACATTTATGCGGGCCAGGCAACAGTATATCTACAAATATCCGGACATAACATCACATTACTCAGCTGCTAAGTATTTCACCAAGCACCATCCAAACTACAGTCAGATTGACACAACACTAATCCAAATCTGCTATGGCGAATTACACATGTATTTGCAAATATATCAGGTACTACAGGGATGTAACAGCACTGAAAAACAATCACCATTATGAAAGTGCATACCCACAACCAATTTCACTACAGTCACATTGATATACCAGTAAGCCAAATGAACAGTACAGTATAAGGAATGTGTGGAACAAAAACATCTCAACATTTTTGCCACTCACACGCTAACCCTACATATACTGGCCCAATTCACAGTGCAGTATGATGTCTGACTGTAGTATGGGACATGTCTCAGTTTGCCCCTACAAACATATACAGCTGACAGACCACCAGAAACTGGAGCAGCATGCAGAGGCAGATTGAAAAGAAGCCATAACACATACATCTACCCCTCTCCCTACACAGGCCAAATAACATTGATACACTGCACTGCTACACAATCCTGACAGTCTGCCAAGAATCGCCAGACGTACACAGACCTCTCAACTGTTCAGAGTCCCACAGAATGTCCAGACTTTGTCCTCATATATAAGGCCTCTTACACCTAACATGTCTGGTATTCTGATACATCACTGGGATGGTATCAAGAATGAAGGCACTAAATAATATTATACCCTACTTATAAACCTCTTACTGCATGATGCCTGGACAAAGCCTGACACACTTGGGGGACAGAGGCCCAAAAACAGGGGCATATATGAAAAATTGCTGTTATAAACTGAGGCAGTTGCTGGTGTAACAGGGTTTGTTGTAACATATCTTTTCTGAGAGATATGAAGTCAGAAACACAAATGGGTGATACCATTTACTGACTGCATTCCCTACAGTATGGTACTGATTTTCCAAAGACAAAAAAATATCTGAAGAACACACCAGGCATGAGAGTCTAAAATCTGGCCATTCTGCGGAAATCCCTACAGTTGAGAGTTATGTCAACCACATAACACTGTCAAACTTAAAATCATGCAGAAAAGCCATGTCCACACAAACCCTGTTAAACTAGCATTAGTTCAACTGTATAACAGCAATACGTACATTCTGTCCCTATGTCTGGAACATGCTCCCCCAGTTTGTTGGGCTGTCTCCACAGTTTTCACTGTAACAGGTATTTCCAACTACCCTCTGTGATGCTGTGGTTCACACACCTCAATGAAGTTCTCCTCACAGACAAAGAAAAGGGGCAATGCCCACATGACATACTCAATTATAGCAGTGTGTTGCCATGCCATTGGCTATAGGAATAACACCACAGCTGCTCTGCATGCAATTAGCAAGTACAGGACACCAGTTGGTGCACAGGCCATCAGCTGCTCATGAGCATTACCTACAAAAGGCAAGCTGCTGCCTATGCAAAACAGATGTATACCCTACACCTGGGAGAGAGAGAGAGAGAGAGAGAGAGAGAGAGAGAGAGGGGGCAAAGAAAATGAACAACACGTATTGAAATTAAATCAATCACACTTAAAAAAAAAGTATGTCAAACAAGTAAGCATATAATGGAATGCAGTAGGGGGTATGTAATAATGGGAAATAGGAGATTCAACAAATATGTCTCAACAAGACTTGCTGTACTGATGTATTGCTGATCAGAACCTATGGCCATTGCATCTGGGTCTGTCTGCAGTGACATAGATCACAGCTCAGGCCCCCGAGTCGCCCCAGGAAAGGATGGCTCACATATGTCTACTACTGGAGTGTGTGTTGAACAATACTGACTGTGACACTGATAGGCCAGCTACTGGGATTTTGTAGATATCCATATGTTAATTGTGAATACAACTATGATATGCATGTTTGTCTCAGAAATGTGAGAGATCTATACAGGGTATTTGCATAGTGAAATACTGTTTCAGATGTGTGTGTTGAACTGCATGTGACATACTGAGCTCATACCATTCAACTGTCCAGTGTTATGCACACTGACCATATGTGTGGCTCATATTTGTAGCCATTTACTCATAGAGTTGTGTTATGTCTGGCAAGTCATTTGGCAACCTGTGAAGACTGACATTACAACATCTTCTTCTCTTTCTTTTGGCTGTTCCTGTTAGGGCTTGCCACAGCAGATCATCTGTCTCCATTTCTTCCTGCCCTCTGCATCTTGTTCTGCCACACCAACAACCTGCATGTCCTCTCTCATCACATCTATGCACCTTATCTTAGGCCTTCCTCTTTTCCTTTTACCTGGCAGCTTCATCCTTACCATCCTTTTCCCAATATACTAAGCAACCCTCCTCAGCACATGTCTAAACCAACATACTTCCGCTACTCTCTGGCTTTGTCTCCAAACCGTCCAACCTGGGCTGCCTCTCTAACATACATATTCATAATCCTGTCCACCCTCTTCAGACCCAGTGCAAATCTTAACATCTTTAACTCTGCCACGTCCAGCTCTGACTCCTGCCTTTTTGCCAATGCCACTGTCTCCAACCCATATAACATAGCTGGTCTCACTACCATCCTGTAGACCTTCCCTCTCACTCTTAATGGTACTCGTCTGTCACAAATCACTCCTGACAATCTTCTCCACCCTCTGCATCCTGCCTATACTTTTTTCTTCACCTCTCCCCCACAGTCATCATTACTCTGAACTGTTGATCCCAAGTATTTAAACTCATCCACCTTTGCAAACTCTACTCCCTGCATCCTCACCATTCCTCTCTCCTCCCTCCCATTCACACACATATATTCTGTCTTAGTACTGCTGACCTTCATTCCTCTTCTCTCTAGAGCATATCATCGCCTCTCTAGGGTCTCCTTAACCTGTTCCCTACTCTCACTACAGATCACAATGTCATCTGCAAACATCACAGTCAACGGAGAATCCTGTCTGATCTTGTCTGTCAACCTGTCCATCACCATTGCAAATAAGAAAGGGCTCAAAGCTGATCCCTGATGTAGTCCCACCTCAATCATAAATGCACCTGTCAGTCCCACTGCAGAGCTCACTGTTGTCACACTACCCTTGTACATATCCTGTAGCAATCTTACAGATTCCTCCCCCACTCCTGACTTCCTCATACAATACCACAACTCCTCTTTAGCCACCCTGTCATATACTTCTCTAAGTCCACAAAGACACAACGTAACTCCTTCCGACCTTCTCCATACTTCTCCATTAACACTGTCAGAACAAACATCAAATCTGTACTCCTCTGTCCTGGCATGAAGCCATACAACTGATCACTAATCCTCACCTTCCCTCTTAATCTAGCTTCCACTACTCTTTCCCATAGCTTCATGCTGTGATTGATCAATGTTATCCCTCTGTAGTTACTACAGCTCTGCACATCGCCCTTTTTCTTATAATCGGTACCCAAACACTTTTTCTCCACTCCTCACGTGTCCTCTCACTTTCCAAGATTACATTAAACAATCTGGTTAAAAAGACCACTGCCATTTCTCCTAAACACCTCCATGCTTCCAAAGGTATGTCATCTGGACCAACAGCCTTTCCATTCTTAATCCTCTTCAAAGCTATCCTTACTTTCTCCTTGCTAATCTATTGCACTTCCTAATTTACCATACCCACATCATCCAACCTTCACTCTCTCTCATTCTCTTCATTCAACAGCACCTCAAAGTACTCTTTTCATCTGCTCAGCACACTGTCCTCACTTGTGAATACGTTTCCCTCATTATCCTTTATCATCCTTATCTGCTGCACATACTTCCTAGCTCGGTCCCTTTGTCTAGCCAATCGGTACAGGTCCTTTTCTCCCTCCTTAGTGTCCAACCTTTCATACAACTCTTCATATGCCATATCCTTAGCCTTGGCCACCTCTCTCTTTGCCATGCACCTCATCTCCTTATACTCTTGTCTACTTTCTTCATCTCTCTGACAATCCCACTTCTTCTTCACCAACCTCTTTCTCTGTATACTCCCCTGTACTTCCTCATTCCACCACCAGGTTTCCTTGTCCTACTTCCTCTGTCCAGATTTCACACCAAGCACCTTTCTAGCTGTCTCCCTTACTATATCTGCTGTAGTTACCCAGACATTCGGTAACTCTGCACTGCCACCCACTGCCTCTCTTAACTCTTCCCTGAACTCAACCTTACAATCACCCTTTTTCAGTTTCCACCATTTGATCTTTGGTGCTGCCTTCACACTCCTCCTCCTCTTCTTGATCACCAACATCATCCCACAGACCAACATTCCATGCTGCCTGACTACACTTTCCCCTGTCACCACTTTACAGTCTCCAGTTTCCTTCAAAAAGGCCCTCCTGCATTGGAGATAATACACCTGTGTGCATCTTCCTCCACTCTTGTATGTTACCCTAAGCTCCTCTGTCTTGTTAAAATATGTATTCACCACAGCCATGTCCATCCTTTTTGCAAACACCACCACCATCTCACCTTCTGCATTCCTTTGCTTAACACCATACCTACCCATCACTTCCGTTTATCAACATCCCCATTGAAATCTGCTTCAATCACCACTCTCTCACCCTTGGGTACTGTCATCACCACTTCATCCAAATCACTCCAATTTTTTTCTGTCTCATCCATCGTGCAAACAACTAGTGGAGCATATGCACTAACAGTCATAATTACACCATCAATTTCCAACTTCATAAACATCACTCTATCCAACAATCTTTTCACCTCCAAAAACACTCTTGGCATACTGTTCCTTCAAGATAACATCTACACGCTTTCTCCTCACATCTACACCATGATAGAGTCCTACCCTCACTACCAGACTCCTAGTCTTTCTCTTCTCTTCCTGCCATATGAGTGTCAGACATCCTCCAGGGTATTTTTTAAATACAAAGGCTTCTGTACTACCAAATGGCTTAGGTGTGTTACAGCAATATTAAGAAAGTGTCACTAATCTTGGCCTATTGCCCCCATGTATGTGTGATGTCCTCCAGATGTCCTGCTATAACAGGCTGACAGGAATGGCTGAGCAACAAGTGTGTAAATACAGTGTGCCAAACTGGCATAGAACATAAATGTATATCAGGTATTACCTGTGCACATGTATGTATGACTAGGTGTACTTTCCTGCCTCATAACAACAAACATGGGATGCAAAATGTCAGGTAAATAAATTAACATGTTTGTACATGTGTAAATCTCAGTTTCATGCATCCACAGTTAGATTTCTACAGCTACTGGTTGTTGCATTGCCCTAACACAGCATGGCTACTAGAATAAGCATGATTATCAGGTTGAAACTGGAGAGGTGTCCAACTGTGTTATGTGCTTGTGTCCATGCCTACTACAAACAGCTATATGACCACTGACATAGCTGTATGGACTCAGCAATACCTTACCTGTAAAATCTGTCCCAGAAAAGCAGAGTAATCCCCTTTGCTGGACAGCAGCAATACACAAACCACATAACTGGCCACTATTTTGGCTGTACAGGGTAAAGTAGGAGCAGGCACCA
Organism: Protopterus annectens; assembly: GCF_019279795.1. Classification (NCBI taxonomy): domain Eukaryota; kingdom Metazoa; phylum Chordata; order Ceratodontiformes; family Protopteridae; genus Protopterus; species Protopterus annectens. The sequence continues at coordinate 1,120,799,546 of NC_056727.1, forward strand.
ACTTGGCAGCAAGTCAACCTTTGTCTGAATGAGCATATAAAGTCACAGGAGGATTACTGTAACTAACTATGACTACAAATTGGACACATCCATCAAGGGCAATCACAAGGCCATATTCACATATGTCTGCAATCTCAGAGGCAACAACCCAACCCACCCTGTAGTCATGGTCAATCACACCACATACACATACACCATAGCTATAGCCAACCTACTGTAGACAGGTTTATGGCAAACATCACCCCCCTGGCTCACCATCAGTATAGATGGATATGCACAGCACCAGCACCCCTCCCCTCATCATCAGGGAGCAGTTGCATACTGCCTAATCAAAGTCAACAAAAGCAAGTCTCCATGGGACCTGATAACATTCCTGTCTGCATCCTACATGAACTCATGCATATGCTTCAAGCGCCATTACACACTGTATGCAAGCAAAGCCTGAGCACCATTGACATCCCATCTGGAAGGAAGACGGCCACTGTCATCCCTCTACATGAATGTGAATGACGAATGGTAGTTTATGCAATGTACTGGCCCTCATTGGGGAGAACATAACACATCAGGACCCGGAGTGCACTGCAGGTTCATACGGTACTGATAGATGACAGGGGTATGATGTGGTTGTAATTGGTGGCTAATGTTAGGCAATATTGATGTGCTGGCTCTGTAAATAACTCTGAGCAATGTCTGAGGTCCTGTGATGTGTTTCCCTGTTAATGTCTTCCAGGTGGCATGCAGCATCAGCCAGCATATACTGCAAAGGAGACTGCAGCTATTATGGAAGCAATAATACAGCACCACGTGGTGCTGTTCAGTCAGAGTCAACAAAATCTGCAGGAGTGGACTGCCCTATGGGATGACCTTGTACACAGATTGAGTCATCTGACCTGATATGTCATACCCAGCAAAGGGCTGCTGCTGTGGCCCGGGACCATACTGCTACAGGTGGGGGTTCAGCCACACAGGCCCCATTTACAGCAACAGAGGAGCTCCTTGCTAACCTTGGGGCAGCCCCAACACAACAGCCAACTCATGAAACACCAGTCATGGAGGTGGGTGGCGCCCAGGCAACAGGCGAGGAGTGTCCAGGTAAGGCTACAGTGCACATCAATTTAATCATGTTGTAGTCATACTGTCTTCTATACAGTATCTAGATGCAACTGCATTTGTGGGTGGGGTTAGTAATGCACACACACATCTATGGTGAGGGATAGCAAATTGTGTACTATCATAGCTTGTACTGTACCTTTGCAGAAATGTAGCATTCATCTTGCCCCAATGCCAAATGTGAGTGTTGACAATACCTCTCCCCAACAACTACATAGGTCCTTCTGGTCTGCACGTAGGACAGCAGCCTGAAGCCGGTGAGTATGGGATTTTCCTGCTGTGGCTCACCAGTACCCCAGGCATGTTAAGGTCATGCATGTGATCATGCACACAACTGTTACTCTCAGCCATTTTGCAATATCTGCATGTTCACTTGTGGTGGGGTGTCACAGTGGTCATCACAGGGGTCTATTTGCAAGAGATGTCACATATCTGTAGCATACCTCACAACTTGCCATTGCAAGAAATCTGGACAAAGACTGAGAAAATGGGAGGATGAAGGCCCAAAACTAGGGACATATGTTATAAATTAGTGTTATACAGTGCATATAAATGGTATACACACACCTGTTAGAATGCCAGGTATTTATGATATACAAAAATGAGAGCACAGTAAAACATTTCTGAACCCTTCCAACCTTTCATGTGACCTATAACCTGTACAATTCAATTGTAAAACAAACAAATCTGTTAGGGGAGCAATTATGACACATAAAAAACTTACAAGAAACTAGATGCATATGTGTGTACAGGCTGAAGCTAATAATTGAGTTGAAGCAGCTTTTGATATTATTACAACATTACGTCTTCTTGGGTACACACCTGCCATCAATTGCAGAGACTCTGATTAAAAGCAAATAACAGTCAGCTGTTCTACCAGGATTAGTCTGAATTTGCTCAGTTGCCTGCAACAGCCATAGTTCACATACAGCTTATGAAGCAGCAAAGGCATCTCATTTGTGAAAGGTATCAGCCCAGAGAAGGGTACGCACACATTTCCACAGCATTGCATATACCATGGAACACAGTGAAGACAGTCATCAAATGGTGGTGGAAATATGGGGCAACAGTGACATTTCAAAGAACTGGACATCCCTCCAAATGTGTGGAAAAGACAAGACCCAAACTGGTCAAGAAGGCTGCCATGAGACCTACAGCAACACTATAGGAGTTGCAGAAATCGCTGGCAAGTACCAGTTGTGTACTACATGTGACAACAATCTCCCATATTCTCCACATGTCTTGCCTATGGGGTAGGTTTGGAAGATGGAAGCCTTCTTATACACAGAACAACAGCCAGGTCTGGCAAATTTCTCAAGAAAAATACATCAGGTCCCCGAATAGCATGTGGGGAAATGTGTTATGGTGTAATGAGACCAAGGCTGCACTGTTTGGCCACAATACCATAATGTTTGTTTGGCACAAGAACAATACTGTACATCACCAAAAGAACACCATCTCCATGGTGAAGCATGGTGATGGCAGTGTACTGCTTTGGGGTTGTTGTTCATAAGCTGGAAGTGGACCTTTAGCCAAGGTGGAGGGGATTAGTAACAGTTCAAAATACCAGTCCCTTTTGGCCCAAAATCTTCATGTGTCTGCTAGAAAGATGTGGATGGAGAGAACTTATACCTTTCCACACAACAATGACCCATACCATACATCAAACTCCATAAAAGAATGTCTTCACCAGAAGACAATCAATGTTTTGGAATGGCCCAGCCACTGTCCACACATACAGTTAAACAGAGAATCTGGGGGGTGCCCTGAAGAGGCCTGTGCAGAAGTGATGCCCTTACATTCTGATAGAGTTGGAGGGCTGCTGCAAGGGAGAATGTACAAATATTGCTAAGTCGAGATGTGCCATGCTGATACACACCTTCCCAAGAGGACTGACTGCTGTTATGAAATCAAAAGGTACTTTAGCAAAGTATTAGTTTAAGGGTGTGCACAGTCATGTAACCAGCCTATTGTATGTATTTCAACTTCAACATATTACCCCTAACCGATGTGTTTGTTCTTCAATTGGATTGCACAGGTTATACATCACATTAAAGGTGGGAAATGTTATCACATGATGTCTGTGTTTCATGTTATATATCAGACAAACCTGGCATGTTAACAGGGGTGTCTACATTTGTTAGAGTATGTTCAACAAGGTAGTAAGGTTGAAAGTAATTCTGCTACAAATATGTAACATAAATAAGGTATAAGATAAAGCTTGCTTAAATGTAGAAATGGAGTTTAGCAATATGTGATTAGCATCCATACTAAATGAGTATGGCTTGAAAAATAAGGAATTTGCTTAATGGACATGTTTCATACAGAATCAGCAAGAATGTATGCATTTCACACTGTCAGCAAGAAAGCTGAACTCTTACAGACTTAAAAAAACAGGATGTATGCATTTCACATGGTCAGTAAGAGCAAAAATGTAAAAAAACAGGATGTATGTATTTCACATGGTCAGTAAGAGCAAAATGTAAAAAAAAACAGGATGTTTGCAGCTTCTTTAAAGAACAGACAACAGGAAAACAATCTGTACATGTTTCTATTATATAACTGTTAAGCAAGGAAGTTTGAATGGATATGCTTTCATCAAGTCAGCATTTGCACAAGATGTTTCCTTAAAAGACAATACCAGTATTATTTCTCTACAGGATGAAAACATATTTTTCTGCAAACACCAGCAAACAGATGTTTTCATATAAAGACCAAAATAGAATACCAAGGAGAAAATCAGGATGTAAAACCACTATAAAGAGACTATAGCAGACAACATTGTTAAAGATATTTGTGTAGGCACACCCATTTGTTCTGAGGTAATATTGTATCTCTCACATCATCCATGCTGTTTGAGAAGTAAAGTAGCACAGTACCTAAAGCTGTAACAGTAGTTTGTGTGATTTGTTATAAAAAGTCATTTATTGGTTATTGCTTTTATGACAGAGTTTGATGCTGCATCAGTGTATATTCTGCAAGTTTCTGTGGGCAACAGACTGTGAATGCAATTATAACTAGATTTTAATTTCAGCAGAATCCAACCAGCAAGACTTTAGTGTCTTAAGAAGACTTTGGTTCCAGCACATTAAGCAGCACCTTGATAGTTAATTCTTCAACACTTATAATATCCACTGTAAGCATAGAAGGTTGTTAGTGTAACCTGTTCTGTTGTAACATACAAGTACTGCAGGTTTTGAAGTGTGACACTCAAAATATTTCATTAAATAGTGGCACCAGTCCTCATAGCATCCCAGTAATGTGTCAGACAAACACAGGTTTTATGACGAACAGACAAGAAATATGAGCTACACATGTAGACATTCAGCGACACTCTGCACAGTTGAGAGGTATAGTCTGTAGGAGTTGCCGCTGTGCTATACAGGTGAACAGCAATTATGTGTACATGGGTGCAGTGTGTGCTACTTGAAGGCCCATCACCTACTAACACTACTCACATATCACAGAGGTATATATAAGTAGTAACATTAAGTGGAAAGGGCTGCACTGCATGATGTTGAGGACTTGTCCGGGGTGTGTATGTAGTGGTCTGACTGTGTTGTGAATTTCACCAGTTGGCTATTGTGAGGTCTGTGTAATGACTGTCTACCACCTCACCTGTATGTGTGTGTGTGTGTGTGTGCATGTGTGTGTGTGTGTGTGCGTGTGTGTGTGCGTGTGCATGTGTGCATGTGTAGCAGCAAATGGTATAGTGCAGGTATTAATTTACATATGTTGTCTTTCCCCCAAAGGTGGTCATGGTGGTCACAGTCCCTCCCTCTCAGAATCTGATGGCAGTGTCTCTGCAGACTCCGGCAATAATGATGGTTATATTCAGGCACAGGTGTTGCTGTCAGGGGATGAATCTGTGCCATCAGTTGGCATCCCACAGTCATCCACAATGTCCCCACAAACAGTCACAATGCTCATACATGCCCTGTCCCCAGCATCCACAGATGGACAGTTGGCAGGTGGTGGCATGGAACAGGCTAGTGTGGTGACTATGGCAGGTGTGAGTGTAGACACTGGCAATAGCCAGAGTGCAGATGAGGTCTCACACAGGCAGATGGACAGGGGTGCTCGCAGGAGGACTGCTGCTCATCAAGCCACTGTCACAAGTGCCACAGCAGGTGTCACCAAACACATGTTTCTGGCTGTCATGGCTGCATGGGCACGTAGTAAATGCAACACCAGACAAATACTCAGCTCTTCCTGATTTATTTGGTAACATACGTGACCTTGTTG